>NC_066553.1:11310972-11593472 GCF_024679095.1 Eriocheir sinensis | reverse complement strand
TTTTGTTTATTTATTTTGATAAGAATTTACATTATTTTATGTTTATATTGTCTATGTATTTTTATACGTATTTACATCATTTTATGTGTATGTTGTATATATTTTTTTTTTGAAATTTACGTTATTTTATGTGTATTCGTATATATATTTTGAAACAAATTTACATTGTTTTATGTGTATTTTGCATATCTATATCAATTCAAATTTACCTTATTGTATGTGCATTTTGTATATTTATTTTAATACAAATTTAATTATCTTATGTGTATTTTTGTATATATGTTTTTATAAAAATATGCGTTATTTTATGGGTATTTTGCATCTTTATTTTCATGCAAATTTACTTTATTGTATTGATATTCTGTGTATTTATTTTGATATGATTTTACATTATTCTATATGTATTTTGTATATATTTTTTATACATATTTACATTATTTAATGTGTATTTTGTATATATATTTTATACAAATTTACGTTACTTAATGTGTTTTTGTTTATATATTTTCATACAAATATATATTATTTTATGCGTATTTTGTATATGTATTTCAATACAAATTTACCTAGTTTTATGTGAATTTTGTATATCTATTTTCAAACATATTTAAATTATTTATGTGTATTTTGTATATAATTTTATACAGATTTAAGTTATTTTATTTGTATTTTGTATATTTATTTTCCTACAAATTTTATTGTAATTTTGTTTATTTATTTTGATACGAATTTACATCATTTTATTTGTATTTTGTATATATATGTTTATACGTATTTACATCATTTTATGTGTATATTGTATATATATTTTCATAGAAATTTACGTTATTTTATGTGTATTCGTACATATATTTTGATACAAATTTATATTATATGATGTGTATTTTGCATATCTATTTCAATACAAATTTACCTTATTGTATGTGCATTTTGTATATTTATTTTAATACAAATTTAATTATTTAATGTTTATTTTTGTATATACATTTTCATACAAATATGCGTTATTTTATGGATATTTTGCATCTTTATTTTCATACAAATTTACATTATTTTATTAATATTCTGTTTATTTATATTGATACGACTTTACATTATTCTGTGTATTTTGTATATATTTTCTATACAAATTTATATTATTTAATGTATATTTTGTATATATGTGCATTTGTGTTGTTGTTTTATACAAATTTACATTATTTTATGTGTATTCTGTATTTATTTAATACAAATTTGCCTCATTTTATGTGTATTTTGTATTTTTATTTTCATACAAATTTTAATTATTTTATGTGCATTTTTGTATATATATATATATATATATATATATATATATATATATATATATATATATATATATATATATATATATATATATATATATATATATATATATATATATATATATATATATTTTATATATATATATATATATGTATATATATATATATTTACATTATTTTATTAGTATTTTGTTTATTTATTTTGATACAAACTTACATTATTCTATGTGTAATTTGTATATATTTTTTTATACATATTTACATTATTTAATGTGTATTTTGTATATATATATGAAACAAATTTACGTTATTTTTTTGTGTATTTGTTTATATATTTTCATAAAAAAATTACCTTATTTTATGGGAATTTTGTATATGTATTTCAATACAAATTTACCTACATTTATGTGAATTTTGTATATCTATTTCAATACATCAAATTTTTGTGTATTTGTGTATATATTTCTATATAAATTTTCGTTATTTTATGTATCTTTTGCATATTTATTTTTATACATATTTACATTATTTTATGTGTATTTTTTATATATATTTTCATAGAAATTTACCTTGTTTTATGTGTATTTTCCATATATATTTTCACTCAAAATTATGTTATTTTATTGGTATTTTCTTTATTTATTTCGATACGAATTTAGATTATTTCATGTGTATTTTGTATACATATTTTTATACGCATTCACATTATTAAATGTATTTTTTGTATTTATTTTTATACAAATTTACTTGATTTCATGTGCATTTGTGTGTTTTTTCAAACAAATTTACATTATTTTATGTGTATTCTGTTTTTTTTATAAAAATTTGCTTTATTTTATGTGTATTTTGTATATTTATTTTCCTACAAATTTAAATTATTTTATGTGCATTTTTATACATATTTTTATAGAATTTTGCGTTATTTTATGTGTATTTTTTGTATATTTTTTTTCATACAAATTTACGTAATTTTATTGGTATTTTGTTTATTTATTCTGATAGGAAGTTATATTATTAAATGTGTATTTTGTATATATTTTATATACATTTTTACATTATTTAATGTGAATTTTGTTTATATATTTTTATACAAATTTACGTTATTTCATATTTATTTGTTTAAATATTTTGATACAAATTTACATTATTTTATGTATTCTTTGATATATAGTTCAATACAAATTTATTTTATATTATGTGTATTTTTTGTAACTTTTTTCATTCAAATTTAAATTAAATTTGAATATGTTTGTATTTAGTTTTATACATATTTACCTTATTTTGTGTATTTTGTGTATTTTTCTTTCCAAACAAATAGACATTCTTTTATTGGCATTTTGTTTAATTTTTTTTATACGAATTTATATTATTTTATGTGTATTTTGTATATATATTTTTATACGTATTTATATCATCTTATGTGTATTTTGTAAACATATTTTTATAGAAATTTACGGTATTTTATGTGTATTCGTATATATATTTTGAAACAAATTTACATTGTTTAATGTGTATTTTGCATATCTATTACAATACAAATTTACCTTAATATTGTACATTTTGTATATTTATTTTAATACAAATTTAATTATTTTATGTGTATTTTTGTATATATATATATATATATATATATATATATATATATATATATATATATATATATATATATATATCTATATATATATATCTATATATATATATATATATATATATATATATATATATATATATATATATATATATATATATATATATATATATATATATATATATATATATATATATATATATATATATTACAAATGTATCTCATTTTATGTTTATTTTTTTTATATATTTTCATTCAGATTTAAATTATTTTATGTGTATATTTGTATTTGTATATAAGTTATTTTTTGTGTATATTATGTATTTATATTTTCATTAAAAATTACATTATTTAATTGTTTTTTGTTATTTATTTCGATACAAATTTAGATTATTTCCATGTGTATTTTGTATACATATTTTTATACGCAATTACATTATTTAATGTGTGTTTTGTATATATATATATATATATATATATATATATATATATATATATATATATATATATATATATATATATATATATATATATATATTTTTTTTTTTTTTCAAATTTCCTTTATTTTCTGTGCAGATAAAATAATTAAATCTGTATTAAAATGAATATACAAAATGCACATAAAACAATGTAAATTTGTTTCAAAATATATACGAATACACAAAAAATAACGTAAATTTCTATATAAATATAAATACAAAATACACATAAAATGATGTAAATACGTATTAAAATATATATACAAAATACACATAAAACAATGTAAAATCGTATCAAAATAAATACACAGAGTATCAAATAAATAATGTAAATTTGTATGAAAATAGAGATGCAAAATACCCATAAAATAATGCATATTTTAAAAAAAATTTATATACAAAAATTTATTTATTTATTGATCTTCTCTGTATTTATTTTGATACGATTTCACGTTATTCTATGTGCATTTTGTATATATTTTTTATACATATTTACATTATTTAATGTGTATTTAGTTTATATATTTTATACAAATTTACGTTATTTTATGATACTTTGATACAAATTTACATTATTTTATGTATTTTGTATATATAGTTCAACACAAAGTTAGCTTATTTTATGTGTATTTTGTATATCTATTTTCATACAAATTTAAATTATTTTCGTGTATTTTTGTATATATTTTTATACAAATTTTAGTTATTTTATTTCTATTTTGTATATTTATTTTCCTGCAAATATACATTCTTTTATTGGAATTTTCTTTATTAATTTTGATACGAATTTACATTATTTTAGGTGTATTTTGTATATATATTTATATAGAAATTTACGTTATTTTATGTGTATTCGTATATATATTTTGAAACAAATTTACATTGTTTTATATGTATTTTGCATATCTATTTCAATACAAATTTACCTTATTGTATGTGCATTTTGTATATTTATTTTAATACAAATTTAATTATTTTATGTGTATTTTTGTATATATATTTTTATAAAAATATGCGTTATTTTATGGGTATTTTGCATCTTTATTTTCATACAAATTTACATTATTTTATTGATATTCTGTGTATTTATTTTGATACGATTTTACATTATTCTAAATGTATTTTGTATATATTTTCTATAAATATTTACATTATTTAATGTATATTTTGTATGTGCATTTGTGTTGTTTTTTATACAAATTTACATTATTTTATTTGTATTCTGTTTTTATTTAATACAAATTTGGCTCATTTTTTGTGTGTTTTGTATTTTTATTTTCAACCAAATTTAAATAATTTTATGTGCATTTTTGTACATATATATTTTTTTTTATTTACGTTATTTGATGTGTATTTTGTATATATTCTTTCATACAAATTTACATGATTTTATTGGTATTTTTTTTTATACAAATCTACATTATTCTATGTGCATCTTATATATATATATATATATATATATATATATATATATATATATATATATATATATATATATATATATATATATATATATATATATATATATATATATATATATATATATATATATATATATATATATATATATATATATATATATATATATATATATATATGTTTTTTTTTTTACATATTTACATTATTTAATGTTTATTTTGTATATATATTTTATACAAATGTACGTTATTTTATGTGTATTTGTTTATATATTTTCATAAAAATCTACCTTATTTTATGTGTATTTTGTATATGTATTTCAGTACATCTATTTTCATACAAATTTTAGTTGTTTTTGTGTATTTGTGTATATATTTTTATACAAATTTTCGATATTTTATGTGTATTTTGTATATTTATTTTCCTACAAATATACATTCTTTTATTGGAATTTTTTTATTCATTTTGATAAGAATTTACGTTCTTTTATGTGTATTTTGTATATATATTTTTATACGTATTTACATAATTTTATGTGTATTTTGTATATATGTTTTCATAGAAATTTACATTGTTTTATGTGTATTTTGCATATCTATTTCAATACAAAATTGCCTTATTGTATGTACATTTTGTATATTTATTTTAATACAAATCTAATTATTTCAGTTGTATTTTTTGTATATATATTTTTATACAAATTTGCGTTATTTTATGGGTATTTTGCATCTTTATTTCATTACAAATTTAGATTATTTTATTGATATTCTGTTTATTTATTTTGAAAATATTTTACATTATTCTATGTGTATTATGTAGATATTTTGTATACTTATTTACATTATTTAATGTATATTTTGTATATATATTTTTATACAAATTCATGTTATTTTATGTGTATTTGTTTATAAATATTTTGATACAAATTTACAATATTTTATGGATATTTTGTATATATAGTTCAAAACAAATTTACCTAATTTTATGTGTATTTTGTTTCTATTTTCATAAATAATAAAATTATTTATGTGTATTTTTGTACATATTTTAATACAAATTTTAATTATGTTATGTGTATTGTGTATATTTATTTTCACACAAACTTATATTATTTTATTGGTATATTGTTGATTTATTTTGATACGAATTTACATTATTTTATGTGTACTTTGTATATATATTTTTATACTTATTTACATTATTTAAGGTGTATTTTGAATACATATTTTTATACAAAATTACGTTATTTTATGTTTTATATATATATATATATATATATATATATATATATATATATATATATATATATATATATATATATATATATATATATATATATATATATATAGATAGATAGATAGATAGATAGATAGATAGATAGATAGATAGATAGATAGATAGATAGATAGATAGATAGATAGATAGATATATATATATATATATATATATATATATATATATATATATATATATATATATATATATATATATTTTTTTTTTTTTTTTTTTTTTAATTTACATTATTTTATGTGTATTTTGTATATATATTTCATTAAAATTTACCTTATTTTATGTTTATTTTGTATATTTATTTTCATTCAAATTTAAATGAGTTTATGTGTATATTTGTATTTGTATTTACGTTATTTTATGTGTATTTTGTATATATATTTTCCTTCAAAATTTCAATATTTTATTGGTATTTTGTTTATTTATTTCGATACGAATTTAGATAATTTCATGTGCATTTTGTATACATATTTTTATACGCATTTACATTATTTAATGTGTGTTTTGTATATACATTTTTGCAAGCAAGAAAATCACCAGTAGAACGCCCCTTGCGAAACCCATACTGGCCATCAGATAGAAGGTCAAAAGTGCAGCTATAGCACGGTAGTTTAATGGATCGGAACGGTCACCCTTCTTAGGCACAGGCTGTATGTAGTCATGCTTCCAACAGGAAGAAAAGGTAGATGTTGAAAGGCAGAGACGAAAGAGTTTAACCGGATAAGGTGTCAGCACGGCAGCACAGTTTTTAAGGACAACAAGAGGCACTTCATCGGGCCCATAAGCTCTGAGAGTTGAGGCCGGAGAGGGCATAGAAAACATCATTCTTAAAAAAACTTAACAATCATATAGGACTCAGAGGGGGATGAGTTGGAGGAATAAGCCTAGAATCGTCCAGAGTCGTTTTCCCTGCTTGATATTAAACTACGTGTATTCGTGTACAGGACAGATAAGTGACTCTTGTTTTTACCGCTACGAGTTCCATGAATTCGCTTGTTGAAGGCGTCGTTGGTTATATTGTTTCTTGTAAGCTGCGCTGACATTGCGGGTTGCCTTATCAAAGGCTGCCTTTGCCCCGCCCTCATCTGCAATTTTTTTAAATGCTTTTCGAAAAGCTTTCAACTGCCTCGTTCTTAAGCCTCCTGAAACCCGCCGAACCAACCTCATTCAGTTGGAGGCCATCATCGTGAAACAAGCCCAGGCGCTCAGTGAAGTGATGCCAGCCGTTAGTTAACGCTACTCCTTTGGCGTCGCAAACTTGCTTCACGTTAGTGTTGACGCTCAAAGCTTTGCTGTTAAAACCGTCGAACGCATTGATTGTCGGAAGAATCCAAGAGACAGTGGTGTGAGGGGACTTTGTCCTGTATTGCTGAATGACTTAATAGTATTTTGATAGCAGATCCTGAGACCAAGTTGTTTGAATGTCGATTGTACCCGCGTGAATCAGATACACTGTGCACTTTCCATGACAGCATCGACAGATGAGGTAATGTCATCCAGTCTGGCTGCAGGTATATAGAAACGCTTCCGTGTCGATGCATTACGGCCACAGAACTCTGTGAGTTGAGTAGTGAGCTTGAGGACATCGAAGATATAAATGGCTGGGAGGGAAGGTGCCCACTCCTGGCTAAAATATACCCATTATCCTGTGAAAAGACATTCCGAGGAGCCCCAGCAGCGATGTATTTGCTAATTACCGGAAGAGGTGAGAGAAGATGGACTGGCTGACGCGTCGCCTGTGATTGCTTTTCCGCGACCCTACTGTTACCTATACGATGCCATGGACAAGTATTAGTAAATATTGGAATACTGTGTTGAGTTATACGGTGCTTCATGTACCTACTTGTGTTCACAAGTAACATGTGAATATCGCTCGTATCGTGCAATTAATAAAGGAGATAGAGTCACTTCGATCTTCAAATGGCCATAAAAAAATACCTTCAAAACTCTTATAAAATCAACAATCGATCAGATTTACTTGGGAATAGCTGTATATATTGTTAGTAACAAGGAAAATTATTGACCTTTTTTTTTATGAAATGTGAAGTAGAAAAAGACAGGACGGGAAAAAAAGGTGAAAAAGGGCAATATTACATGTTTGCGTGACATGATGCTGCGACATTTCATAACGTATGGAATTGTATGGGTTTTTTTTAATCAAAAAGGCGAAAAATCTGGATAACAAATGAGTTTCCACAGTCCAAGTAACAGTACTTAGGATAATTAGTGTACCCTCTGGAACACCTGAGTCAAAGAATTGCGAATGACATCATAATGTCATGACCTAGGACATTCTTGTTCATGGACAAACAAGGTGATAATAATGCAAAATAGTCTAAAAGCTTAAAATCCTAATCCCAATATTTTTTTCTATTTTTTTGGTCAAAAGGGCTGTCGCCCCCTTATTATATTGAACAGAAAAAGTTCGTTTCTATACTTTGGCGACCTACAAATTCTACGTTCCAGCTTGCACCCCACGTATTTCCCTCTCCAGTAACATGCAAAACCGTTCCATTGTACTTTCTGTGTCTCGCCAAGCCTTCTAACATCACAGAATCATACAACATCCTATTTGATATATGACCACTCATCCATGAGTACTAACAAATTAATATCCCTTCTAAGAATCCGTTTAGTGTGTGTACTCCCCTCCTGAAATCATTCAAGTTGTAGGTTGGAGGAAATACAAACAAAGGAAGGCTGCTGCAGAGTTTACCAGTGAAAGATTTGAAAGCATGAAGATACTGCTGAACATTTGCATAGGGAATGTGAACAGCATAGGAATCAGTTGAGCTAAAGTATAAGTTGTGTGCAGTGGGGCCACGAAACTTGCAAAGACATGCAAATAATAACTTCGGAAAGTAGTTAGCATGAACATGTCGGTAGAAGATCGAAAAAGTCAATACTGTGGCGAAGACAGTCAGAAAGAGGAAGGGAGTTAATAAAACGAAAGGCTGTGGGAACCTCGTGAATGAAATTAATGTCGCTCAGTGCGGGAACTTTTGCCCTCAGACCGGCCATTTCAAATCGGTAATCAGCCCATATCAACAGATTGGTTTTATGTATGTGCAGACGACAGTTATTTTATTTTTCAATAAAAATGTGAATGTAACGGGATATTTTAGTCATTAGAAAAATATGCTCACTAAACATGATAATTGGCTCTGCGTTTAAGGGACTCTAATTAGCTGCACCTCCTCCTCCTCCTCCTCCTCCCCTTCTCCTCCTCCCCTTCTTTCTAATCCTCCAAACCCTTTTCCTACTCCACCCCATACTCCTTTCTCTCTCTCTCTCTCTCTCTCTCTCCCTGGCTCTGCGTATAGGGGACTCTAATTAGCTGCACCTCCTCCTCCTCCTCCTCCTCCTCCCTGTGGTTGGGGGTGTAAGAATTCCACCACCGTATTCCCTGCATGTCGTAAAAGGCGACTAAAAGGGACTTCTTTCTTTCTCTCCG
This sequence comes from Eriocheir sinensis, assembly GCF_024679095.1. NCBI lineage: Eukaryota > Metazoa > Arthropoda > Malacostraca > Decapoda > Varunidae > Eriocheir > Eriocheir sinensis. Next base: position 11,583,959 of record NC_066553.1, on the reverse strand, counting down.
GACTATTATCTTTTTTTTTTTTCCTTTCTATGGGTAGTCTATTCAAGGGTTGTCACCCTCCCCTACACTTTGAGGACACACCCCTTCCTTTCCTTCCTTTCTACAGGTATTCTACCCAGCCTCACTATCCCGGAAGGTTCTAGTCACTTCGGAGTCTTTGCGGCGGTGTTCTTTTTTCCTGCGGAGTCCTTGGAGCATACCTTGTGACAGGTGCCTTGGGCCAGGGCCCACAAGGTTCGTGCTTGAAGGGGGACACATGTTATGATGCTCTTGGGTGGCTGACTCCTTTCTCTCTACCCAGTGTAGGTGATGGGTAACCACGCCGGCCCCAGTCTTTTTGGGACAAAGCTCAAGGACAAATTTGACCGGGTTGACAAGGTTGCCAGCTTTAAATCCGAAGGCTCATCACTCATAATGGCCATTTTCTTGGTTTTTCTGGTCCATACCTTTATTTTCCTGGGGCACTGGGAAACCGCAGTATCTCTTTTCTGTGCATTTAACTTTTTCAAATTGTATTATGGTGACACCCTTAAGTTTTACAGTAACAGCGCTCTAATTGCTTTCATTGTCAGTTAAGAAATTGCTAATTCAAAATGTCGTCCAACTTGAGATATTGCGAAGTATGTTGCGAGAAGTACGCTCCTAAGTATTTTAGAAACTCCTCTGCTTGTAGCTTTTGTGTTAGCGACCTACGACGATTTGAAAATGAAATATGACATCCTAGAAAAACAACACGAATCCTTGAAGGAGTTTGTTGCGGCCAACATAGTTGTGCCGCAGGCTAGCGACACTGCCCCTTCTTTGCCCATCCCGACCGAACCGACCTATGCCCAAGTCACGAGAAATCCGGGTACCGAAGCACCTGATGACGGTTTCATTCCTGTAAGGAATGGAGCAAGGCCTTCTACACCAAGAAAAATGTTGCAACTCACAACCTTCAATCGACTTGCTATTTTAAAGGAGAAAATTGATGAGGAACACGAAACCCGGTTAATTGGCAATTCAATGATTAGGGGTCGTGCTTCATATGAGAAACGTAAGCGCATGTGTTTCCCTAGCATAGGTGTAGATGGCATCACTGCGGCGCGCGACGATGTTATGACCGGCTCGGATCAAAACTCACTGTTCGTCATCCATGTCGGAACAAACGACATAAAGGCCAATCGTTCAGAAGAATTAATGGAAAAGTATCGTAGACTGATCCGACAATTCAAGGAAAAAACAGACAACTTAATGATATCTGGTATCCTCCCTAGAGCTTCATATTGGAAGCACCAGCAAAACAAATCCTAAATATTTTTTTGCGTACGTAAGAAATAAAAAAGTTCTCACCCCCAGTATTGGCCCAATAACAACTGTAAATGGCGAATCCACGAATGATGATAAAGAAATCGCTAACATATTGAATGATTTTTTTGCTCCATTTTTACAGAAGAAATCTTATCCGAAAGGCAACCGGAAGCCCCTAGATATATTGATGACACATCCTTGAGTAGTATTAGCGACATTGTAGAAAGTGATATAGTACAAATTATCGATAATATTGAAGTAACCCAAACGCCCGGCCCAGATAAAATATCCCCGCGTATTCTTAAAGAGGCAAAACATCAGATCAGCAAGCCCCTCTTGAATGTATTCTCAAAGTCGCTAAACACAGGAAAAGCACTACTAGAATGGAAACTCGCTAACGTAACTCCTGTTTGACTAACCCTCTCAATTTCTTCAACTACATATTTAATGTGTACGATGAAAATCAATCAGTAGATATTGCATGTTTGGATTTCCAGAAAGCATTTGACAAAGTCCCTCACAACCGCCTCCTTAGTAAATTGCAAGCTCACCGTATAACTGGTAATATTCATAAGTGGCTCAAAGACTGGCTTACCGACCGTAAACAGAGAGTTGTTATGAATGGTATATCATCCGACTGGCGAGATGTCAAAAGCAGTGTTCCACAGGGGTCGGTGTTGGGACCTGTTCTGTTTTTAGTGTGCGTAAATGACATTGACGAGGGGCGATCGTGTAAAATATCGAAATTTGCAGACGAGGCGAGGGCATCGAAACCATCCCTGAGGCCCCAGACCCGCCGAGGAGGATCTCGCCCCTGGAAACTGACACAATATGCGACCAAGAAGTGGAAAAATACTTGGACAAACTCGACACGAACAAGTCAATGGGACCCGACAGTTTGTCCCCGCGGTTACTATAAGAGCTTAAACTGCAAATACTTCAGCCACTCACTAATATTTAACCGGTCAGTATAACTAAACAAGGTCCCTGAAAACTGTAAGATGGCAAACGTAACACCGATTTTCTAAAAAGGAGACAAAAGCGTTGCATTAAATTACATGCACATAAGTTTGACACCGGTGGCAGGCAAAATACTCGAGAAAATTTTTAGAGACAAATTTGTCAAGCCTCTAGAAGACAATAATATGATTTCCGACACCCAGCACTCCTGCTTAACAAATCTATTAGACTTTTTCCAAGGTATATATAAGAACACGGATGATCACATCCCCAGTGATGTTATATACCTGGGCTTTCAGAAAGCCTTCGATAAGGTACCGCACGAGCGAATCCTTAAGAAACTGAACTCGGCGGGCACTTTAGCCAATCTGATCGCGTAGATTGGCTTACCGACAGAAAACGAGTGCTACTCAACGGACAGACTCCCGAGTGGCTTCTAGTCACTATAGATGAACCTATAGATGCACTATAGATGCACCTGCGCATTGTTAGTTCGTGATTGCGTAATCAACTTTATATTTTCAGTGATATATTTGTACGTTTGTGTATACAAAAAAACTTGAAGTCTTTTTATATGAACCGCAAACATGCCGATTTGCACCGATAATCTACCATACAAGGACACGAAAGAATAATTTGTATATCAAACAGTATAGTCTGATCATACTCGAACGATTCATAGCCTTTCAGATATCCATATTTCATCTCCTTCAGTAACATAAAGTGATATCCGACTCTGCAAGTCGCTATACATAAGGAATTTTGATGTGTTGCATGTAAACAGCATGATTAGCCTAATATTCTAAATAGCCTAGCATTGCATTCTGTTATTTCGATTATTAATCATTATTTACATGCAGTAAATTATGAGCTATCAATGAATTTGAAAAGCCATAGATCGTTCGAGCATGATGTGACCATGTTATTTGATACAAGCTTGTCATTTCGTGTGCTTGTATGTTAGATTATTGATGCAAATGACTGAGTTGTTTATTGTATACATAAACATTCAAATATACTATTGAAATATAAGCTAGAATGTCTATCACAACAGGTGATATTCACGTATTCACGAACTAGAAATGCGCAGGTGAATGAAACAGACTATAGTAGAGTGCCTCAAGGGTCAGTGCTGGAACCCATTCTCTTTATCACATAATATATGATATATTATATCAACTACCTAGAATCAGGACTGAAATCCTCCCTATCGAAATTTGCTGATGACACCAAGGTGGGCGGAGAGGCCCTCACAAAGACCGACTTCGAAATCATTCAAAAAGACCTCAATCAAATTATCGAATGGTCTGAAAAGTGGCAAATGTCCTTTAATGTTGACAAATGCAAAGTCATGCACATTGGGTTCAGAAATAGTTACAACACATACATCATGCATAGGAATCCTCTGCAGGCGATGCAGGAGGATCGGATCTTGGGGTCACTATCAGCAAAGACCTGAAACACGCGAAGCACTGTAAAAAAGCATACAACAAAGGCACCACTATGCTCGGGTTCATAGCGAGGAAATTCGAGAGTAATACGCCAGACATTATGTTATCCTTGAATAATTCCATTGTAAGAGCGTATCCCGAGTATTAAGTACAGTTCTCCTAATTACAGAAAGGACATTCATTTACTAGAAAGGACTGAACGACGCGCCACAAAAATGATTCCAACCTTAAGGGCTCAATCGTACGAGGAACGATTCAAGCTACTCAATCTCTTTACACTGGAGAAAAGACGCCTACGAGGGGATATGCTTAAAAGTTCAAGTACCTGAAAAGGTTCAATAACGTCGATTACACCAATTTTTTTGAACTGCAAACAGACTCAAGAACTTGAAATAACGGTTTACACATTCAGTCGAGTCGATGTAGCACAGACATAGGAAGGAGTTTCTTTTCGAACAGTCATCCGCCACTGGAACAATCTTCCCTCATGAGTAGTATGTGCGAACTCCTTCAAAAACCGAATCGACCATCATTTCGTTGCGTCAGGAGTAGGCTACACTGAATACCGAGGTGCTTTCATTTGCTCTCCGGGCCCCAAGTTACCGTCCAGCAGATTAAATCACCAAAGCGGGCAACTTCGTAATGAGCCAATAGGCTTTCCGTTGCCTGCATATCCATGTTTCCATATTTCCTCTCTCTCTCTCTCTCTCTCTCTCTCTCTCTCTCTCTCTCTCTCTCTCTCTCTCTCTCTCTCTCTCTCTCTCTCTCTCCTTCTCTCTCTCTCCTGGAAGCAGGTCAGAATAAAATAATAGAGCTTTCTGGCACTGTTGCCTCCTTGCAGGAATTCATCCAGGCTAACGTTGCTGTGGTGCCAAACCCTTCTCCAACCGCCCCCTTGCCCTCAGCGGTACCGTCGACACCAGCGAACAACACCACGCAACGGGAAGATGCTAGTGGCACCGCCCATGATGGCTTCACCGTCGTGAATGGAGGAGCCAAACCAGCTAGACAAGCGATATATCCTGTTCATTGCTTCAACAAGTTTGCCATTCTGGAGGAGGAGGACGAGCAGGAGAGCACCTTCCTGGCGGGTGACTCCATGATTCGCCAGCAGGTCGTTGAGTTCTGCGGCAGAGTTCCTCGTCGAAGACGGAACTATTGCTATCCTGGTGCTGGGATCGACGATATAACTGCTTCTCTTGAAGAGATCTCCCCCCAGGCTACTAATGATTCACTGTTTGTTATTCACACAGGTACGAACGACGTCACCACGACCCGGTCTGAGGAACTCCTGGAGAAGTACCGTAGGCTCATCTAGTAGTATAAGTCTAAATCCCCTAACATTTTGATTTCAGGAGTTCTACCACGGACTTGGGCGGAGAGCGACTTTTTCAGTAAGGCCTTCAGCCTAAACAACCGCTTACAGACTCTTTGTAGGGAGCTTGACGTGGAGTTCTTCAATGCGTGGGACAATTTCTATGGACAAAGTGAGCTCTTCCACAGGGACGGATTGCACCTGTCTCCCATCGGGGCAGCCAGATTCGGAAGGCTCCTCAACGACGCAGTACGTGTCATCCGAGCAAAAAACGAGTCACAGCCACGTCCCTCCACCCCGCCCGTGAAAATAGACGCCGTGCATCGCAACAAACCCGTAACCGTGATCCCGCAAGTACCACCACCTCTATTACCAAGCCTCTAGATAACTTAAAAATCCTTAGTTTCAATGCGCGTAGCCTAAGAAACAAATTTGATGAACTGAGATGTCTTGCTCTAACAGAAAATTTTGACATAATTGCTATAACCGAAACATTTATCGACACCACAAATACTGATTTAAGTTCCGAATACAGCATAGATGGCTACAGACTCTTCAACAAAGATCTTGTAAGCCGTAGAGGCGGTGGCGTCGCCCTTTATGTCAAAAGCTATTTGCAACCCACTGACAAAACACCTGGAAACAGTAACGTTGAACATTTGTGCGTGCGAATAAAGATTGCAAAAGTCAGTTCAAATATATCTGTCACCTACAGACCTCCCGGGCAATCACTCGATGACGACCTTGAAATGTACAGCGTCTTAAGGCAGTCACTTAATAACAACGACTCACTGATATTAGGAGACTTTAACCTCCCCCATATCGACTGGACGACACTGTCAGGTACAGAAGGCGAGTCACATAGAATGATCGAATTTCTAGAAGAAAATTATCTAAGCCAAATGGTTTCTGAGCCAACTCGACAAAATAATATACTCGACCTTGTTATAGCGACCCAAGATAACCTAGTCAGTAATGTCACGGTAGGAGAACACCTCGGTTCTTGCGATCATAAATTAGTGCGCGTCGACATTAGAGCTCAATCATCAGTGACTGAAAATAAAGTAAAGGTGCCCAATTTCAAAAGAGCTAACTTCGTAGAAATCCGACAAAAACTAACAGAAATACAACTATCAGATGACGGCAACGTAGAGGAACCCTGGCTAAGCTTTAAAAATCACTTACTCACTCAGCAGAACACATTCGTCCCCTTGTGCGAGAAGCGAATTAACACTAATAAAAGCCCACCGTGGTTTAATAGCGAAATTAAACAATCAGTCAATGAGAGAAAATCGTTTTACAGGTTAAAGAAAGAACAAAGCACGCCCGAAAACATTAGACTTTATAATGATGCCAGGCGACGAGTAAAAAGACTAGTAGGTCAGGCAAAGCGTAGATATGAAGAAAATATTGCAGCCAACTGTAAAAATAATCCGAAATCTTTCTTCACTTACATAAACAACAGAAAGGCGATCAAAAGTGGTATTGGACCTTTAACAAACAGCGACGGTGCACTAGTGACTGACAGCCAACACATTGCAAACCTCTTAAACAACTACTTTTCCTCGGTGTTTAATACTAACAGCCTTCCTCTCGCTACCACCAACACCAGTACTATTGTAAATCTCGAGCATGCATTGCCTAATTTTGAAATAACAACCGATGAAGTCCTTAAAGCTCTCCACTCACTTAAAACAAATAAAAGTCCCGGACCCGACAAAGTATATCCTATACTGCTTAAAGAAACAAAGAGCGAAATACTCTCCTCCCTCACTACCGTATTCAATGTCCTTGCGACAAGGCATCGTCCCTTCGGATTGGAAAGAGGCTAACATGACACCGATTTTTAAGAAAGGAGACAAAAAAATACCAGGTAACTACCGACCCATTAGTCTAACTTCAATTGTAGGTAAGCTACTCGAGAGCATAGAGACAAAATTGTGAGTTACCTCGAAAGCCACTCATTAATTGGGGATTCACAACATGGCTTCCTTAACAAAAGATCCTGCCTGTCAAACCTACTGACCTTTTATAACGATCTCTTTTCAATTCATGACGTAACCAAATCAGTGGACGTAGTCTATCTTGATTTCCAGAAAGCGTTTGATAAAGTCCCACATCATAAATTACTTTATAAATTAAAGCAAATAGGCATTGACGGTCAAGTAAACCAATGGATCGCGAATTGGTTGAGCAACAGACAACAAAGAGTTGTGATTGACGGATTTAACTCAGAGTGGGCGCCGGTCAATAGTGGCGTCCCTCAGGGCTCGGTTCTTGGCCCAGTGCTCTTCATTATTTACATCAACGACGTGGATGTTGGACTCAATAATCGCATTAGTAAATTTGCAGACGACACAAAGATTGGTAACTCGGTTCTCACTGACGAAGACAGGCAAAGCCTCCAAGAGGATTTGCACAAAATTTCAGCTTGGACGGATAAATGGGAGATGCCCTTTAACGTAGACAAGTGCCAGGTCCTTCAAGTTGGAACAAAAAATAAGAAGTTCGACTACGAAATACGCGGCGTTAAACTCACAAGCGTTCAATGCGTTAAGGACCTGGGGATTAAAATCGCGTCAAACCTCAAATTCTCACATCAATGCATCGATGCAGCAAATAAAGCGAACAGAATGTTGGGCTTCATTAAAAGAAACTTTTTATTCAAGAATAAAGATGTAATACTTCCGCTCTACAATAGTTTAGTCAGACCCCACTTGGAATATGCGGTACAGTTTTGGCCTCCCCACCATGCAAAGGACATTGCTAAACTAGAAGGTGTTCAGCGTCGAGCAACAAAAATGATCCCTTCCTTGCGCAACAAATCCTACGAAAAAAGGCTTTCCACCCTTAACATGTTCTCTCTTGAGAAACGTCGCCTCCGAGGAAAACTGATCGAATGTTTTAAAATACTTAATGGTTTCACGAATGTAGACAGAACAAAATTGTTTATGATCGATGACACTTTGCGAACGAGGAACAATGGCACAAAACTCAAATGTAGAGAAGTAAATTCAGACTGCACCAAATTTTTCTTCACCAGCGTTGTAGTGCGAGAATGGAATAAGCTCCCACCATCAGTGGTCCAGTGTAACACGATTGACTCCTTTAAAAACAAGCTCGACCGTCACTTCCTTGAACTTAATATTAACTAGAGTAGAAAAGCAACGTTTTGGAGCCATCTGATTAATGTAAAATCACTTAGGTTTAAGGACAGACCACCTAGTCTGGACCATGGGGTCTGTGTGGTCTGATTTTCTATGTAAATTTATGTAAATCTCTCTCTCTCTCTCTCTCTCTCTCTCTCTCTCTCTCTCTCTCTCTCTCTCTCTCTCTCTCTCTCTCTCTCTCTCTCTCTCTCTCTCTCTCTCTCTTGCGATAAGGCACCGTCCCTTCGGATTGGAAAAAGGTTAACGTGACACCGATTATTAAGGAAGGAGGCAAAAAAATACCAGGGAATTACAGGCCCATTAGTCTAACTTTAGTTGTCAATAAGCTACTCGAGAACATAATTAGAGACAAAATTGTGAATTACCTTGAAAGCCACTCATTAATTGGGGATTCACAACATGGCTTCCGTAACAAAAGATCCTGCTTATCAAACCTATTGACCTTTTATAACGACCTTTTCTCAGTTTACGACGTAACCAAATCATTGGACATAGTCTATCTTGACTTCCAGAAAGCGTTTGATAAAGTCCCACATCATAAATTACTATACAGATTAACCCTTAAAGCGCGGGCTAGATTTTGCCGCGCCTGGCCTGCCACGCGGGCATATTCACTCAAAAACACACCTCACTTCAACCTCAAGTATCTTCTCTCTTACCGAGCTAACGTTGCTGAATGAGGTATCATTGTAAAGCCCTTTTCCTTAGCTGTCCTTTGACGTTAATTTGAACGCCATATAAGCATTGGTAGAACGAGTACAGAGTTATGAAGTAGGAACTATGAAAACATATTATTATAGACAGATACCCACCTCTATTGTTCTTATTTTCTATTATTTAGCAATAAAAAGTATCACTTTTTTACAGCTTCTGTGTACCATACCCATATAAAGCTCAAATTTTGTATTATTGTTAAAATCTGTGGTTAGCATTACTCGCTACGCTTAGCATTGAACCAAAATCCATGCTAGAATGCTGTACTTGTATTGTGTAACAAAAGGAATGATAAAAAAAACAGAAAACAACACTACTAATATTTTTGAGATTACAAAGGGTAAGTTTTACGGTTCGCTATATACTTATTGTTGTGCCTCTCGCAACATTGTACACACTGGCTCAGGCGTTGCCAGGCTGCACCCCCCACGCCGAACGGCCACTGTATGACACATAACATTTGCATTGCATTTTTCTGCATCCAGCGTTTATTTATCATACCTATCACAAATATATACAGATAACATCATCGTGCATGTTAGAATGAAAAAAAAAAATGTTAGGATCAGGCGTATCCGTGGTGGTGGTCTCTGTAGCGGGGTCCACACTTGTGGCGGAGCTGACTGGTGAGGGCGATAAGGCAGTCCTGACAGGGCGTATATTTCTGACATGGCGTAGATCTTCATGTATGTTAGAATGATAAAAAATCCCCTTTCCCTTGTGAAAATGTTCAGGAACATCACTAGAAGCACTGCTTTCATTGACAAAGCCATATCCATCACCATCACTACAGTAACTTAGAGTGGTATCGCTGTCACTACCAAGGATTGTGCTTGTGACAGTTTTATCTAACTCTGCTTCAATTTCGCATTCTTCCAAGGCTTTCCTGATCCTATTTATTGGTGTTGAAGTCAAAAGGGCCCCATCTTGAGGATGGATTTGACTGGAAGTGTGAGTGGAGCTGCGGTGTCTAGCGGATTATCTTGTCAAAGCTAGCACAAGGCGTTAACTGACCACTGATAATGTAAGAGAGTGTTTGTGGGCATTGTAGGAAAGAAAACGGCATGTTTACTGTACTTGACGACAAACTAATCAAATCTGGCGGCGCGTTCATTAAAAAAATGCCATGTCCACTATTGTGGACACCCGCGCTACGAGCCCACGCTCCGGCTGTCCACTATTGTGGACACCCGCGCTTTAAGGATTAAAGCAAATAGGTATTTACGGTCAAGTACACCAATGGATCGCGAATTGGTTGAGCAACAAAGAGTAGTGATCGACGGATTTAACTAAAAGTGGCTGCCGGTCGCTAGTGGCGTCCCTCAGGGCTCGGTTCTTGGCCCAGTGCTCTTCATTATTTACATCAACGATGTGGATGTTGGACTCAATAATCGCATTAGTAAATTTGCAGACGACACAAAGATTGGTAACTCGGTTCTCACTGATGAAGACAGGCAAAGCCTCCAAGAAGATCTGCACAAAATTTCAGCACAGTCTGACAGATTGGAATGCCTTTGAACGTAGACAAGTGCCAGGTCCTTCATGTTGGAACAAGAAATAAGAAGTTCGATTACGATATGCGCGGTGTCAAACTCAAAAGCGTTCAATGCGTCAAGGACTAGGTGTTAAAATCGCGTCAAACCTTAAATTCTCACAGCAATGCATCGATGCAGCAAATAAGCGAACAGAATGTTGGGCTTCATTGAAAAAAAACTTTTTATTCAAGAATAAAGATATAGTACTTCCGCTCTACAATAGTTTAATAAGACCCCACTTGGAATATGCGGTACAGTTTTGGTCTCCCCACCATGCAAAGGACATCGCTAAATTAGAAGGTGTTCAGCGTCGGGCAACAAAAATGATCCTTTCCTTGCCCAACAAATCCTACGAAGAGAGACTTTCCGCTCTTAACATGTTCTCTCTTGAGAAACGTCGCTTCCGAGGAAAACTGATCGAATGTTTTGAAATACTTAATGGTTTCACGAATGTGGACAATTCAAAATTGTTTATGATCGATGACACTTTGCGAAGGAGAAATAATGGCACAAAACTTAAATGTAGACTAGTAAATTCAGACTGCACCAAATTTTTCTTCACCAACGTGTTAATGCGAGAATGGAATAAGCTCCCGCCCTCAGTGGTCCAGTGTAACACGATTGACTCCTTTAATAAAAACAAGCTCGACCGTCACCTCCTTCAACTAAACTAAACTAAAGTTGAAATGCAAAGTTTTGGAGCCATCTGATTAATGTAGAGTCACATAGGATTAAGGACAGACCACCTACGGTAGAACTCCTCTTAAAATGTGGCTGGGGTGGGGCGAGTGTTCGGGAATCCCGTTGTAGAGCTCTGCCACGTGTCTTTTGATCCGCATTGTAGAAATGTTTTAATATAAGTAAAACCATGGCAGATATGATCAGGAAATATGCATACACGTTTAATCTTAGTATTATAATGTATGGAGGCACAGTAAACCTATAATGGATAAAATATTTATAAACATATAAAGAAACGTAGCATACATATTTTACAGTGTTATTAATAACATGCAGTACCTATTAATGAGTTTCCCTTTCGTATTGGGATGGGTAAGTAGTTTCACAATTATATTTAGATTATATCGTGAAGGAAAATACGTTAAAATAAGCTGACATAAGTAAGAAAAAAAATACATTGAAATCCTGGTGGTGGAAACACTCCCAGACACCCCCGTCATCCTCCCAGTTAAGAGGTCAGGACAGGTGACTCAGCCTCAGGTCAGTCAGCGTCCTTGACCAGACCAAATACGCTCGACATGACTGCTCAACCAAGTATCTCCCAGCATCTACACAGCCAAACAAAAAAAGTTATCTTCAATATATGCCAGTACTTTGAGCAAGAGAAGCAGAATGGAAGCCCTCTTGAGCAATTATCAGGGGTTAATTGTCGTGCAGCTGCTGCAACTTACATCAGTGAAAGAACCGTCGAAACCATCAAGAGACAAGCAAGAGAAAATATCGAGAATCACGCTCCCAAGTTTACGTCTCCCAAGAAAAGGCAGCGATCTAAACCCATCACGGACTTCTTTGATAGCTTCAATGAAGGTGTACTGCACAGAGCATTTTTGCTGTTTTATGAAAGAAAAGAAATCCCCACACTCGACAAAATTCACGGAGAAATGAAGAACTACCTCTCATATCCTGGCAGCCATGAAACACTGAGAAGAGTTCTGAAGAAAATTGGATTTCGGTACGCAAAGGTTTATGGGCGAAAATTCATCTTAATTGGAAAGGAATGATGTCCAATTTGCACGAAGCAAGTTTTTAAGTGAAATGAGGAAACACTTAAGCACAGACAAAAACATCGTATATTTGGACGAGACGTGGATTAACCAGAACTACACGGTTTTCAAATGTTGGATGAATGAAGATGAAGGACATGCTACGCGAGTCAGGGTGCCGACCGGGAAGGGAGGCCGCTTGATCATTCTCCACGCTGGATCAAGAGAAGGATTTGTTCCCGGGGCCGCCCTTGTTTTCCAAGCAAAAAATGTCGGGGATTACCATGATCAAATGAATGCAGAAACATTTGAAAAGTGGTTCACAAACCAACTCTTACCCAACATTCTTCCAGCGTCAGTAATTGTGATGGATAATGCATCTTATCACTCAAGAAAACTTCACAAGCCACCAACAGCTTCAGACAACAAAGCAACGATACGAGACTGGCTGGAGAAGAAGGGCTGTAGCAGTGCCAGAAGTTATTCTCAAGACAGACCTTCTGCATCATGTAAGTCAACACGTCTCTTCTGCCGACAAACTTCGTTGTCGACAAGATCGCTTCAGATCACGGCCATACAGTCGTCCGCCTGTCGCCGTACCACTGCCAGTACAACCCCATTGAGCTCATTTGGGCTCAAGTTAAAGGCTACGGGTCGAAAAGAAACATATTTAAGATCGCTGATCTAAGGCCACTTATACAAGACTCCGTACAACATGTTACAAAGGAAAACTGGATAAATGCTGTCCAGCATGAACAAAAACTGCACTCAGATGATGCAGCGAGAGATGTCGTGGTTGACAACTTCATCGATTCATTCGTCATCACTCTCCCATCTTCTGATGAGGATTCATCATAAGTCATCCATCCAAGATTCAAGAGAGCCAGCTCACAAAAGGTTCCAGAGCCTTCGAACTCCCGCTAACCATGATCTTCATATTTCCGCCCGGAATCGTGCCAAATCTATTCGTCGACTTACCAAAAACTCCTTTATCCATAGGAAATGTCAACACCTTGCTTTCTCTAATTTTTCCAGAGACTTCTGGCATCTAGCCAAAAATATCTCCTCCTATTTCACTTCTTCCTCTTTCCCGCCTCTTTTTAACCCTGACAGCAGCACTGCCGTCTCATCTGCCTCTAAGGCTGAACTCTTCACTCAAACTTTCTGTAACAACTCCACTCTGGACGATTCTGGGCATATTCCTCCTACTCATCCACTCTCTGACTCCTTCATGCGTGTTATTAAGATTCTTAAGAATGATGTTTTCTTTGCCCTCTCTGGGCTCAACTCTCAGAAGGCTTATGGACCTGATGGAGTGCCTCCTATTGTCCTTAAAAACTGTGCTCTCGTGCTGACACCCTGCCCGGTCAAACTCTTTCGCCTCTGCCTATCAACATCTACCTTTCCTTCCTGCTGGAAGTACGCCTTCGTGCAGCCTGTGCCTAAAAAGGGTGACCGTTCCAATCCCTCAAACTACCGCCCTATAGCTTTACGTTCCTGACTATCTAAAGCTTTTGAATCAATCCTTAACCGGAAGATTCAAAAGCACCTTTCCACTTCTAACCTTCTATCTGATCGCCAGTATGGGTTCCGTAAGGGGCGTTCTACTGGCGATCTTCTTGCTCTCTTAACTGATTCTTGGTCATCCTCTTTTAGCCGTTTCGGTGAAACTTTCTCAGTTGCGCTAGACATATTGAAAGCCTTCGATAGAGTCTGGCACAAGTCTTTGCTTTCTAAACTGCCCTCTTTCGTATTCTATCCCTCTCTCTGTTCCTTTATTTCCTGTTTCCTTTCCGGCCGTTCTATCTCTGCTGTGGTAGACGGTCACTGTACTTCCCCTAAACCTATCAACAGGGGTGTTCCACAGGGCTCTCTTCTATAACCCACTCTTTTCCTGTTATCCATCAATGATCTTCTTTCCATAACAACCTGTCCTATCCACTCATACTCTGATGACTCCACTCTGCATTATTCAACTTCTTTCAACAGGAGACCTTCTCAACAGGAATTACATGACTCAATGTTGGAGACTGCAGAACGCTTAACCTCAGACCTTACTATCATTTCCGATTGGGGTAAAAGGAACCTTGTGTCCTTCAATGCCTCAAAAACCCAATTTCTCTACCTATCAACTCAACAAAATCTTACAAACACCTATGCCCTATTCTTCAACAACACTCAGTTGTCACCTTCTTCAACACCAAACATCCTCGGTCTATCCTTAACTCAAAATCTTAACTGGAAATTTCACATCTCGTCTCTCACTAAATCAGCTTCCTCGAGGTTGGGCGTTCTGTATCGTCTCCGCCAGCTCTTCTCCCCCGCACAGTTGCTATCCATATACAGTCCGCCCTCGTATGGAGTATGCATCTCACGTGTGGGGAAGCTCCACTCACACAGCTCTTCTGGACAGAGTGGAGTCTAAGGCTCTTCGTCTCATCAGCTCTCCTCCTCTTACTGATAGTCTTCTACCCCTTAAATTCCGCCGCGATATTGCTCTCTTTCTATCTTCTATCGTTATTTTCACGCTGACTGCTCTTCTGAACTTGCTAACTGCATGCCTCCCCCCCTCCCGCGGCCACGTTGCACACGACTTTCTACTCATGCTCATCACTTTACTGTCCAGATCCCTTATGTTAACCAGCAGGTAACCGGCATCTTCACTCTTTCATCCCTCACGCTGGTAAACTCTGAAACAATCTTCCTTCATCTGTATTTCCTCCTGCCTACGACTTGAACTCTTTCAAGAGGAGGGTATCAAGACACCTCTCTTACCGAAATTGACCCCTCTTTCGGCCACCTCCTTGGATTCTTTTTAGGAGCAGCGAGTAGCGGGCTTTTTTTTTTTATTATTGTTTACTTTTTTTGTGTGCTCTTGAGCTGTCTCCTTTGTTGTAAAAAAAAAAATCCGAACTTTATTTATTTTCATCAGAGAGAGAGAGAGAGAGAGAGAGAGAGAGAGAAGCGTGTGTCCATGCGATACGAGGCCACTCGTCTAGCGCCTAAAACTTTGTTCAAAACCTTGCTTAGCTCCCTTCATTTTTAACTTATCGGTAATCTGTTGACACCATCGTCTTCAAGAGAATTTTCTTTATCTCTTGCTATTTTTTTTCCAGTAGCTTGATAATTCCATGAGAAAATCGGCATGGAATAAAGAGAGGTATAAAGATCAATAGCCCCGTCGTTGATTTCAACTCGCATTATATCGTTTATTTTCGTCAATTTGCCTTTTTTTTTTATCAGTACAGTCGGAATGCAGGATCATTTTACTGTCCAATGATGAAGAAATCAAGTAAGTATTACTCGACATAAGCGAGCTACAGAGCATAAAAGTAAAATTTATAGTGTGGAGAGGTCTGTTTCTGAAGATCAGCGGGAGAAGCCGCCTCAGGTCGCTGGCCAATCAGCGATGAGCTTACGAAAACAGCCTAGGATCCAGTTGCAAGCTACAAATAGACAGAGTATAGTACTTCGCGTTCTTGTGGAACGCTGACATGCCAACCACAGAGGTAGGATGGGAGGAGAGGCCGAGGAGCGGAAAAAGTGAGGTCATTCTGGTCGGCCGGCGGCCATACTGGGATTGGCAGAAAGCAGGTGACAGCAGCTACTCCCTTGCCCAGCCCTCATCTATCCATACAATAGATCTTGTTAATAATGCGCAGAGCACCTGTATAGGTGCATAACAGCCCTGGTTGCTCTCTTCATTCCTTCATTCAGCATACAACGAGCCTGCGTGATAGACGTGTCAACATGTGTGATGGCTTTTGAAGCACTCCATGAGGAAGTGAATCTACTAGTTCTGAAGGTCTCCTGGCCAAAAATAAAAAGTACAGTTATTTGAAGGCTTGCTGGATGACGCAGTTAAGTCTGTTCATGCATGTGGTAAGGATGCCAAGGACATCAAAAGTTACATATACCTTGGTACCGCAGTGCATAACAATGCTGGTTATTGCCAGAAAGTTACTTGATGGATTGGCCTGGCCCACAATGTTGTGGACTCTCTCAACACGAGTGTGTGTGTAATTCACCTCTTGGTCTGCTGCGGGTCTCTCTCGAGACAGCCAGCCGTTCCCTACGGAAGAGCACAGAGCTCGTAGTACCGATCTTTGGGTAGGACTGAGACCACTCACACACAACACACCGCGACAACGAGGTCACAGCTTCTTGCCTGACGTAGCGTACCTGCTCACTGCTAGGTGAACAGGGGGTACACGTGAAAGAAGATAAACCCAACTCATCTTCACCCGGCCGGGGAGTCGAACCCCGGTCCTTCTGGTTGTGAACCAGACGCTCTACCTCTGAGCTACCGGGCCGTGTGTGTGTGTGTGTGTGTGTGTGTGTGTGTGTGTGTATATATATATATATATATATATATATATATATATATATATATATATATATATATATATATATATATATATATATATTTTCTTCCTCACAAAGCTAGTTGTCCGCATCAGAGGATGTTTCATTTTTTTACAGGTAGGTGCATTCTCAGCGTTAGAAGACTTTTTTTTCGATATGCCTATGGTTATGCTTGATGTTATTATTATATGTCATCCAATCAAGATTATGGACGATGAAATCAGCTTCATAGAATTCTTGAAAACCTTATATTACAATGTGCAATTATTCACAAAATATTTTTATGTAATCATATATTCTCACTTTCTTTTAGATGGAAATGCACCAGGAAGAAATAGTGCTTAAGGAACAACAGCTCAGCCATATCAGCAAAGAAGTGCTTGTATATCAGCAGCGAAATAGAGACTATATCTCTGTGCTGAAAAAGAATATTGATGAGGTTTGTGTTATGCATTTTTTTTAGTTGATGATGCTGTCAATTATTTTCCTCTACCTCTTCGATGCTTTAGAAATTAAATTCTTGATAGTCGCATCATGAAATATTTCTGTTGATGGATTTTTTACTCAAAACTTCTTAGTAGGATCTTTATAGTTAAAGCTAGTCGAGTGATGTTTTTCATAGGAAGCTTTCTTTTCGAGAGACTGGGAGAACAGTAAAAAAAAAAAAAAAAAAAAAAAAAAAAAAGAAAGGAACATACTAAATTGTTTGTTAGATGGAACGGCCTCGGTGATGTTATGAGCGATGAACTTTAGATATTTCAGGACGCAGTGATCAAAATCAGACTTAACCAAGTCTAGATACTTTGTAAAAGTTATTTCCACGTTCCTGTTATTAACACTTCTGGAAATTAAACTTTAATCACCGTTAGTGTCATTTTGTCAGGAGCGAAAAGAACCACCAATGCTTTATTTTTTTTACAGCAAGGGAGGCAGCTCAACGGCAAAAACAGAATAAGGGCCGCTAAACGCTTCTCCGGCAAAATAAAATAAAAAAGAACGAGAGAGAGAGTGTCTTGATACCTAAAAGAGTTCAAGTCGTAGGCGGGAGAAAATACTAACGAAGGAAGGCTGTTTCAGAGCTTACGAGGGGAAGGGATAAAAATTTGAAGATTCTGGTTAACTCTTGCATAAAAGATTTGGACAGAATAAGGATGAGCAAGAGTAGAAAGTCGAGTGCAGCGGGCCGCGGGAGGGGGGAGGCATGAATTTAGCAAGTTCAGAAGCGCAGTCAGTATTAAAGTATCGATAGAAGATAGAAATATATGCAACATTGCTGCGGAATTTAAGGGGTAGGATTGCTAGTATGACGGGGGAGTTGACGAGACGAAGGCCCCTTGACTCCACTCTGTCTAGCAGAGCTGTGTGTGGAGCGCCCCCTCACATTAGTTGCGTACCCCATACGAGGGCGGATAAAGCTCCTGAATATGGATAGCATCTGAGAAGGGAGGAGGTTGATTCAGCGAGAATGGAGATCTGAAGTTTTCAGTTAAGATTCTGAGTAAAGGATAGACCGAGAATGATTATTATAGAAAGTGACGGCAGTGTTTAGTCGAAGAATAGGGGATAGGTGTTTGGAGGATTGTGTCGAGTTGATTGGTGGAGAAATTAAGTTTTTTGAGGCATCGAGGGACACCAAGTTCCTCCTTTCCCAATCAGAAATGATAGCAAGGTCTGAGGTTAAGCGATCTGCAGCGTCCAGACTAGAATCATATAATTTCTATAGGGTGAGTCTCGTGTTGAATGATGATGAGTAATGCGGAGTTGAGTCATCAGCGTAGGAATGGGTAAAACAGTTTGTTTTGGAAAGAAGATCATTGATGAACAAAAAGAGAGAGGGAAATGTAACAGAGCCCTGTGGAACTCCACGGTTAATAGGTTTAAGGCAAGAATAGTGATCGTCTACCACAGCAGAGATAGATCGGCCAGAAAGGAAACTAGAGATAGAAGTACAGAGAGAGGGATAGAATTCGTAGGAGGGTAGTTTGGAAAACAAAGCTCTATGCCACACTCGGTCCAATTATTTTATGTCATCAATAACTGCAAATATCGTCAGTTTTTCACCGATTAAGATCGTATATATACATGCTCAGTGGTCATGAACTCAATTTCAGCCATTGGGGGACGCCTTGGTCATGTACGCAAATATTCACTTCTCAACGAACACACACACACACACACACACACACACACACACACACACACACACACACACACACATTCTTACACACACACATTATATAGAAACGGTACCACACGAGCGTAAGCCCAGGCCCTGTTAAACTACGAGTACAACTAGGTAAATACACACACACACACACACACACACACACACACACACTCATTCACTCTCTCCCACTACAGTTTAGTCTTGCCTTCAGCGTTACCAGGTGAATTTGCCCAAAATATCGTACTAAACCAGTCAAAACTATTGTATTTGCATCTGTATTATTGTACATCCTTTCATAAAAAGGCTGAATAATGTAATCAATAATCTTTTTGTGACAGATTTTGAATGACACTGAAAGATCAAATAGACTGATCAAAATTTAATTGAGACAGGCTATAGTAATAGCTAACAGTCTTAAATGGGGTCAATAAGGTGCCACAATGGTGATCATAGTGAAATATACACTCACAGTGAAATAAACATATTCATAGTGAAATAAACACTCACAGTGAAATAAACATATTCATAGTGAAATAAACACTCACAGTGAAATAAACATATTCGTAGTTGGGGCTCTTTGCTTTGCTACGAAACGAAGCGATTATGATTCGTTTGCTCGGTGTTTAATCAATCCGTTCACTAAACGTAGCCCAGGTTTGCTTGGACTGGTATCTTTTGCACTCTGTATCCAAAAGGCGCTGGCTAAATACTGACAGATACATACAGAGTCTAACTCGGAAGACGGAGCAAAACATGAATGGTATGTCTTTTTGTATTGTAATTAATGGAGAGGAAGGAAACACGGAGCCGTTGCACGTGGATGGTTTGGTAATTGACCACTGCACTAGTTATGTCTATCTGGGATCACCGTTCACCTGCGACGGCTCCGTGTCCTCGGCTGTCAAGTTACACGCGAAAAGTAAGCTGTGTCAGGTGATGAAGTATGTATCATTTCTTAAGAAGAATAATGATGTACCATTTATCGTGAAGCGACGGGTCCTCGATGCTGCTATGATGTCGTCCCTGCTGTATGGATGTGAGTCCTGGGTGGGTGCTGATATCAAGCCAGTTATCAAACTATATAACTGGGAGCTTAAGCAGCTTTTAGGAGTCAGGAGAACAACATCAAACTTGGTTTTCTATTCCGAAATTGGTTACCCGTCGCTTCCAGACATGATAACGTTCAAGCAACATAAATTTTATAGTAGTATGTGGTCCCAAAGGTCAGGTTTTCTGGATGACCCGCTATCGCTTGCCACACGATGTGTAACTGGAGCGAACACGCACACAAGCAAGCATATTCAAGACTTTTTACGAAATGAACTTCCCGGTATGACCTCTATGATTGAGAAAGTCCACAGTTTAATAGTAAATTCCAACTCCTCAAGGTGTCTAATATATAAGGAAATTAACCCGAGTCTGTCAGTGCATGAAGTATACACCAAAAAACATATGATAAGTGAGTTCCACCGTATATCTTTCACACGTTTCCGCGTGAGCGGCCACACGTTAGCAATTGAAACAGGTCGCTGGAACAGACGGGGGCGCGGCCACCTTCCTTTGGAAGAACGTGTGTGTGTGTGTGTGTGTGTGTGTGTGTATGGTGGAGCAGTGCAGACTGAAAGGCACGTGGTGGAGAACCGTCCTGTGACACAGAATATCGGGGAAAAGTACGGCTTTACTGCCCTTGAGGATTTGTTTACGGGTACTGTTCCTGATGACATAACCTGCAAGATTATTTATGATATTCTTGAAACGTACCACTGAGGGTCTTGCAAGTATTTTATATGCTATAAATTTTTGCTCGATATACGTTATGTGTTTCCCGCGGTTTATGTGTTTCATGTAATCTATCATTTCATGTGGCATGTGTTTCATGTATTTTATATGTTCCATGTGTTTTGTGTGCATCAAGTCTTTCCTGTGTCACGTGTCTCATGTGTCTTGTATATTTCGTGTCTCGTGTATCATGTATTTCATGCGTTTGGTGTAAGCGATGCATTGTGTATCAAATGTTTAGCGTGTCAAGTGTGTTTTCATGTGTTGGTGTGTTGTGTTTTAGGTGTCTTATGTGCCGTGTGTGCTTTATAGATTTCAACTTTTTTAGTAATTTTTGTTTGTTTGTTTGTTTTTTAACGTGTTTCTTGTGTGTTTTATTCGTTTTATGTGCTGTAAGTTTTGCGGTGTTTTGTGTTCTTATTACCTTGTACGTATTCTGCGCTTTTGTAAAGTGTGTATTTTCATTCTGAGTTTAAAATATAGTCCAGTGTGCTTTATAGATTTCAACTGTTTTTGTTATGTTTATTTGTTTGTTTGTTTTTAACGTGTTTCTTGTGTGTTTTATTCGTTTTAAGTGCTGTATGTTTTGTGGTGCTGTTTTTATTAACTTGTACGTATTCTGCGTTTTTGTCTAGTGTATATTTTCATTCTGAATTTTAAAGAAATGCTAGTTTTTGGACCATTTTGTTAAATAGAGACGATGCGTTTTTATTGTGGTCAATAAATATCTATCTATCTATCTATCTATCAGACCAGCATTTACGTCACCCATACACTACATGCTCAGCAGCTGAGAGAGAAAATGTTTAAATTGAATAATCAAATTATTTTACATCTCCACAGAATTATTGTACAAATTCCGGGATTATCGTATTATCGTACAGGTGTTATTGTGCATCGTACAAACGGTCAGATTTCCGTATTTGTACGGTAATTATTGTATGACTGGCAACGCTGCTTGCCTTATAATCTTTCCGTTCCCTCTCGCCACACCTTAGCATCGCCTTAGGATAATCACACACACTCTTTGCTTGAATGTACAGCATTGCTGACTCGATCTCAGGTGCAAGGCCACCCTTTCACTCATTTTCCTACTCCGCACACATGGCGCTTTGACTCCAGCATTTGTGCCACCTCATCACCTGGTGTTCTGGAATTTTTTTTCTCATTTCTTCACCGGTCATTTATCCGGCAGCGTAGTGTGCCTGATCAAACACCACATAGAAACAAGGCTCCAGGAGCAAGACAAGAAGCTGTTAACTGTCCATATCGTTGAACTAACCCGCACTATTGAGACCTTCTAGAAATATATTCAGGCAAGCATTGGCGCATCGTCTACTATCACTGCACACTCATCATGTAACCCTTCACTCCAATCCTTGCCAACGGCTGAACATGCCTCATCTAAGGGATATGGCAGACACTTCTGATATGGATTTCACTATAGGGAAAGAGGACACCAGACCTGCTCGCCGTGCAATATGCAACACGCATTGTTTCAATAAATTTGACAAATTGGAAGCGGAGTAGTAAAGCACCTTTTTGGGTGGAAACTATAATTTGACACTAGGTGGTTGAAATATGTGGGAGAGTTCTCCAAAGAGATACAGTCACCGTTACTCAGGAGCTGGAATCAACATAATAGCTTCCCTCGACGAGGGATCTGCCGAGGCTTCATAAGAAACAGGCTTATTATAATCCAGGCAATACTTCGCCTTGTTGAGTAGGGAAGCCCTGAGTTTACGAGAACCATTCCGTGGACCTCGAGGTTGCACGGTTGTCATGAGTAGACCTTCGGAAGGGCAGGGACTTCCCAGAGGCACCAATCGGAGCTGTGCAAGGATCCAGAGTGGTCATGATAGAAGACCGCTTAGGGTATCCAGGAACATGCGGGCGTCGGAAGAGAGGCAGGCCAGGGGAGGACAGGTTTTTTTACTCAAATAATTTTTCTTAAATCTCGCTTCCCCCTTTCACCCCAATCACCATGGAGTCCAACAAGGGAAGGCTGAATGTTGGGGCAGAACGGCACCCAAAAGTATCAGGAGTAATGGGGAAATATGCGCTGACACTATCCGGCGTTTAGCGGCGGCCGTAGAACCGTTGCGTCGCCCACCTGATAATGACCGCTCAACTTTAGCCAGCACATGACCATACCTTGGTAGAGTAATTCAAAACAACGGTGGGTCTCGCCAGGAAGTCTAACGGCGAACTTACTTAACCCACGGAGTTACGGACTCACCCGGCACACTCGAGTACATGATCGAGAAAGGTGTAGGAGGAAAATAATCCGAATCTTGAAGTCGCTTGTTCTTCCTGTCTTACTCTATGGCTGTGAGACATAGACACTAAATAGGGACTTGGAGAGGCAGATTGATGCCTTTGGTAATGAGTGTCTACGCAGAATAATGGGATACAGCTGAAATGATTTTGTATCAAACCTGGACGATACAGAGTATATACATCCTATTCATCTCCCCTCTGACTCCACTATGCCTATAATTAACATTCTTAAAGGCGATGTTTCCTATGCCCTCTCTGGCCTCAATCTTCAGAGTGCTTATGGACCTGTTGGAGTTCCTTCTATTGTCCATATAAACTGTACTTCCGTGCTGACAGCCTGCCTTATCAAACTCTTTTGTCTCTGCATTTCAACATTTACCTTTCCTTCTTGCTGGAAATATACCGACCTACAGCCTGTGCCTAAGGAGGGTGACCGCTCCAAACCCTCAGACTACCTTCCTACTCCTTTACTTTCCTGTCTTTCTAAAGCTTTTGAATCAATCCTTTAACCCAGTGGTTCCCAACCTTCTTTTCAGGCGATCCCAATCATGCACCTCTGGACATGACCGCGACCCCACTAGTTTAGTTGTATATGTGTTATTATATGTTTGATATTTTGAGGTCTTGGTGACCCCAGGAAAAGCGCTTGGCGACCCCACTTGGGGTCGCGACCCCAGAGTTGGGAAAGGGGGCTTTAACCGGAAGATTCATAAGTATCTATGAATTTATGAACTACTATCTGATCGCCAGTATGGGTTCCGCAAGGGACGTTCTACTGGTGATCTTCCTGTCTTCCTAACAGACTCCTGGATATCCTCTCTGAGCCGTTTCGGTGAAACTTTTGCTGTTGCCTTAAGCCCCAAATACACTGCCGAATTTTGGCCACGAACTTGACGCCGAATCAGTTCGTGAAAAAATTCGGCGACCGGTTCGCCGAGATGACCAAGATTCTTACAGTTCGTGACCATTCGGCGACATGTCGGCGAATGCTCAAGACAATTCGGGGACAGTTCGGAGACATGTCGCCGACTATTCGGCGTCCATGTCGCCGAGCTCAAAATCTGAAATTTTAACGGTTTTTTTGTCGCGGAATAACTGGCGACAAGTCTCCGAATTGTCTTCGCATGTCCCCGAAGTGTCGGCGACATGTCGGGAACAATTCTCCGACAGTGCCAAGATTTCTGACAGCTGATCATCTGATGCCCATGTGGCATATAAAAGCACGGGAATCCGCGCTTACCTCATGGACTACTACAACACCCGGGGAGCAGTGGCCTGGCAGGACAGAATTGTGGGCGAGTAAATACCATGTGTGGTAATATGTGTGGTAATATGTATGAGAGTATGTGTAATAAAATGTATAAATGTGACTTGTCTTTGTTTTGCTCTCCTACAAATATTTTAGAATGAATGAATGTTTACGTAATATCAGTAAACAAACCAGTAACTGAAAGAAGAAGTAAATCTAAATAACTGAAAATGAAACAAAGGTTAAATAATGGCAGAATAATGATATTAAGAAATAAATAAAGTAATAAATAGTAAATTAGTTATGAAATAAATGAAAATATTAGTTCCATACCTATTTTATATATTCATGATTCTTCTTGTTTTTCATAATTTCTTGTTTACTATTTATTATTATAGTATTATTTTATTCCGTATATATATATATATATATATATATATATATATATATATATATATATATATATATATATATATATATATATATATATATATATATATATATATATATATATATATATATATATATATATATATATATATATATATATATATATATATAGAGAGAGAGAGAGAGAGAGATACAGATATAGATAGATAGATAGACACAATCTTCCAAACAATTATCCTCTATTCTTTGACAACACCCAGCTATCACCTTCTTCAACACTAAATATCCTCGGTCAATCCTTAACTCAAAATCTCAACTGGAAACTTCATATCTCATCTCTTACTAAATCAGCTTCCTCTAGGCTGGGCGTTCTGTACTGTCTCCGCCAGTTCTTCTCCCCCGCACAGTTGCTATCCATTTACAGGAGCCTTGTCAGCACTCGTATGGAGTATGCATCTCATGTGTGTGTGTGTGTGGGGGGGGGGGGGGGGTCCACTCACACAGCTTTCCTTGACAGAGTTGAGTCAAAGGCTCTTCGTCTCATCACCTCTCCTCCTCATACTGATAGTCTTCTACCTCTTAAATTTAGCCGCCATGTTGCCTCTCTTTCTATCTTCTATCGATATTTTCATGCTGACTGCTCTTCTGAACTTGCTAACTGCATGCCTCCCCCCTTCCCGCGGCCCCGCTGCACACGACTTTCTACTCATGCTCATCCCTATAATGTCCAAACCCCTAATGCAAGAGTCAACCAGCATCTTCACTCTTTCATCCCTCACGCTGGTATACTTTGGAACAATCTTCCTTCATCTGTATTTCCTCCTGCCTACGGCTTGAACTCTTTCAAGAGGAGGGTATCAGGACACCTCTCCTCCCGAAATTGACCTCTCTTTTTGGACACTCCTTTGACCTCTATTCATGAGCAGTGAGTAGCGGGCTTTTTTTTATATTTTTCTTTACGCCCTTGAACTGTCTCCTTAGCTGTAAAAAAGAAAATTAAATAAATAATGTATTTTCGTCTCAAAATAAATAAACAAATATCAATAAAATTATGTAAATTTGTATGTAAATAAATATACAAAATACACATAAAATAGAGTAAATTTCTATAAAAATAAATATACAAAAATACACATTAGATAATTTAAATTTGTATGGAAATAAATATACAAAATACTCATAAAATAAGGTAATTTTGTATTGAAATAGATATGCATGATACACATAAAATAAAGTAAATTTGAATCAAATACATATAAAAATAATCATAAAATAGCGCAAATTTGTATAAATATGATATATATATATATATATATATATATATATATATATATATATATATATATATATATATATATATATCATATATATATCATATATATATATATCATATATATATATATATATATATATATATATATATATTTATATATATATATATATATATATTAGTAACACATATACGGAGGTGGGGGTATTTTTGCGGGGGGCACGGAAGTGGGGATTGGGGTTAGCGGGGAGTGAAGGAAGGGGTCTTCCCCTCCCCACACACACATCTTTCACCTTTCACCCTCACCCCACCCCACCCGCTCGGGCTAGCAGGGGGGGCGACGGGAGGGGGGGGGCCCCACGGGGAGGGGGGGTTACGGAAGAGGGGGTAGGTGAAGGGTTAAGATAAAATCGCGGGCTCGAATGACCACCAGATTATAATCACGGAAAAGGTAAAGACATTAGGTTAATGACCAGGCTAACCCCCCCCCACTCTCTCTCGGGCTAGCGTACGGAAGCGGGGGGGTACTGGAGCGGGGGGGGGGGGGGTGATGGGAGCGGGGGTAGGACGGTCAGCGGGGAGGTGACGGAAGAAAGGGTGGTCAGCGGGGGGGGGGTGACGGAAGTGGGGGCATGCACAAAGTGAGGGTAATTGCTATTGTCGTTGTTGTTATTGTTGTTGTTCTTATTGTACATACGCACACATACGCACAAACACACACACACACACACACACACACACACACACACACACACACACACACACACACACACACACACACACACACACATATTCTGTGCTATATAAGCATCATACTTTAATAATTATCATCATTAATAGAGTTTCCGCTATGGCTGAGACATATTCAATGAACCTTCTTGATATTTTCCAATACCCTGTGCGCATAATAGTTGCAGAATATAGCAACTCCGGAAAATCGGAACTTGTACAGCAGCTTATACTGAAGTATCATGAAAAGTTCAAAAAAATTGTCATATGTAACGTCTCATCCTCTTCAAAGAAATAAAGAAATAGGATCTAAAGTTATAGTGTCGTCTGAAATAATTGATCCAATTGCCAACGAGGATACGTTTGATCAGAGAGGGACATTGTATGTACTTGACGATATTTTCATTGATGCTGTAAGGAACAAAATTGTGGTTGATGCTTTTACTCGCGGACGGCACAACAATATTTCATGCATATTTATACTCAAAATCTATATATGGGTGGAAAGCATGCAAGGAATATTAGCCCGAACTGTTCTCATTTCCTCTTGTTAAGACAGCGCGATTTATCTCAAATTCACACTCTGGGCAGACAAATATACGGAAAAGAGAAGGCAAACCAGTTTGTAGATATATATAAATATGCTGTATATTCACGTCCTTATGGATATCTTCGTGTTGATTTGGATATAAATACTCCTGAATCCCTACAGTTTCCCTCAAACATTGTTGGAGAACCCCCAGGTGAACGCGTATTCCAATGGTGAACTCCAGGAAGAAGGAACTCTTACACGCTCTATTCTCCCAACATAACGAACCCTATGGTTTAAGCTCTCAGGCGAAATTATGGGAGAAAGCAAAAAGTATAAATCCGGCAATAACACGTGATGACGTATTCAACTTTTTGAGAAGCAATAAAACATATACATTGCATAAGCTACAGACTAAAAAATTTCCCCGGCAAAAGATAATATCCTCAAAACCCAAAGTAATCATGACTGCCGATTTAGCAGACGTGAGACATAATTATAAGAAAGGATAATAATAACATAGGCTACTTGTTAGCATGCATGGACGTGTTTTGTAGATATATGCTAGTTGTCCCGTGTCGTAATAAAGACGCAAATACGATGCTCGGGGCCATTAAACAAGTGGTGGAAAATAAAGATTCTGAAGGCTCACGAAGATTAAACACCGACTTGGGCACAGAATTCTGGAATCGAAAAGTAAGTAACTATTTATATTCCCGGGGCATTAAGCTGTACAGCGTGTACTCAAGTGAGATCAGAGCAGCCTTGGCAGAGTGGGCCATTCATACACTGAAAGCACGCATCTACAAGTTCATCACGTCTCAAAATTCTTCAAGATATATTGATCAGCTGCAAAACATGGTCAATGCCTACAACCGCTCGCCCCATTCTGGACTGAAGAACAAACAAACTCCCATTGATATTCATAACTTAAAAGACCCATCTGCAATCAAACGCCAATTCCACGCAATGTATAAAAACCCGAAGCAGCCAGCCATCAGTCCTCGACTGGCAGTTGGGGAAATAGTTCGCCTTGTTGGAAGTGCTCGTTCCTCTGTATTCCATAAAGGATACACGCAGCAAAATACTCACGAGCTCTCGCATAAAATCAATTAAACAAAAGAATCGCTCAAGAACTTATTTCTTAGAAGATTTGTCTGGAAAACCAATACAGGGGATATTCTACGCGCCAGAGCTCGTCTTAAGCGCTCTGCCTGAGTCATACGATATTAAAATACTGCGTTCACGAAAAATTAAAGGAAAAAAGCAGTATTTTGTATCGTGGTTTGTATACCTACATTATTCAATAGCTGGATTGACGCTAATTATATTGTAGAAAATGGGAAAAAGACACCACTCCTCAGTGCACACAAAAACTTTGTCTTACTTTTGAAGAAATTAAAAGTAAAAGATAGAAACCGTGCTATTAAGCAAACAGCTCGAGAACAATTGAACTGTAAATCTGAAATATTTTACAATTTGTTAAAGAAGCACCTTACTCTCAATAACAAAGTTATCAAGAAATTACGTAACTATCAGGAAAATAAATAAACATATATAAATATAGATATATAGATATATATATATATATATATATATATATATATATATATATATATATATATATATATATATATCGTCTGGGTTGCTCCTTTTATATGCGCGTTCTGGCTTGTGATTGGCCGGTGTGGCGTGTACAAGTAGCGGTAGTAAATGCTGCGGCGTCCCTCGCTGCGCAGGTGACTAGGTGTTGTTTTTCTGCTACTTCTCCTCTGCGTTGGTGAGATTTGCAGATCTTGGGCTTGAGTGTTCATCGTTGACCCTAGATCTTCAATGTAGAGGGCTTCCAGGAACAACCAACGTGCCCGTGAACAGGACTATCCAGATCATCATGGACCGCGTCTTCAGATGTGAGGAGACGGAACCCCTAGACATACCGGAAGAGGACCTACGCACACTCTTAGAGATATGCACTAAAGAAGCTCCCTTCACCTGCCCCCGCGGAGATATGTACTGCCAAGTGGATGGTGTTGCTATGGGAAGCCCACTTGGTGTGCTCTTCGCCAACTTCTTCATGGGAACCATCGAATCAACATAGACGAACTACAGAAACTTAAGCAGCAGCTCAGCAACATCTCCGGCCTCAACTTTACCTTTGAAGAATCACAAGAAGGACGCCTGCCATTCCTCGACGTACTAGTATCTCCACAAGACTCAGGATTCAACACCTCAGTGTACATCAAACCAACAAACACAGGACTTTGCCTCAACGGAAACAGCGAGTGCCCGCAACGCTACAGAAGATCCACAATCAATGCATACATACGGCGAGCGATCTCACACAGCTCAACATGGAAGAATTTACATAACGAATTGGAAAGAATTATACAAGTCCTTGTAAACAACGGCTACCCCAACAGTGAAGTGACCCAGGCCATCAACTGCGCCCTAGAGAAATGGTACAACCCTGCAACCACCTCTACAAACCAAAACAACATCAATCTCTACTACAGGAACTACATGTCCACCGAGTATAAGACAGATGAAAGAGTGATCAAAGATATCATCCACAAGAATGTGAAACCAACAAACGCAGACCAAACCATATCACTCATCATCTACTACAAGACCTCCAAAACAGCCAGCCTACTAATCAAGAACCGCCAAACACCACCACCGGCACCTCTTCAGGAAGACCATGTCATCTACGAGCACACCTGCGCTATTGAGGACTGTGGGCCTCATACTTACATCGGGATGACACGGACAAAACTGACTAGGCGCTTAACATGCCACCTACAAAATGGTGCTATCAAGAACCATTGCACAGTCAAGCACAAGGAAACCTTAGCACGCAGCCACCTAGAAGGTTCAACGAAAATACTTGACAAGGAAACTGACCCACGCCGACTGTTGTTCCTGGAAGCCCTCTATATTGAAGATCTAGGGCCAACGATGAACACTCAAGCCCAAGATCTGCAAATCTTACCAACGCAGAGGAGAAGTAGCTGAAAAAACAACACCTAGGCACCTGCGCAGCGAGGGACACCGCGCAGCATTTACCGCGCTACTTGTACACGCCACACCGGCCAATCACAAGCCAGAACGCGCATATAAAAGGAGCAGCCCAGACGAGCTCCAGTGGACCGCCAGCACTCCTCGGGCTAGCGGCCGGGGGGTCCTTCTGCTGCAGCGTGGTTGACCCGCTTGGTCATCCTCGCTTAGGGCCCCACTGCGGCAGTCAAGTCGATCGGTCGGCTGCTCGCCCGTGCCCCGCTACGGGTGTCTGCTGGGCGCCTGCCCTGAGAGCCCGTGCCTCCGTCGCTGCTCGCCGGCTGTTACCCGTGGCTGTGGCGGCGGCGGAGGCGTCCCGCAACGAGCTTGCATTGCTCGCCCACACGAGCGGGCTGCTCCTGAGCCAGAGCTCGGAGGGCCCGTTCCTCCGTCGCTGCCCCCCGGTTTATACCCGTGGCTGAGGCGGCGACGGAAGGGCTCCCCCACCCGCCGCACGCCCGCGGCGGGTTCCCCTCTGCGACGGGCCGTCCACCGTGACAAAGGCCCGTTCCCCCTTTTTAGGGGGTGAATCGAGAGAAGAAGAAGAAGACCGCCAGCAGTGGACCGCCAGCACTCCTCGGGCGAGCGGCCGGGGGGTCCTTCTGCTGCGGCGTGGTTGACCCGCTTGGTCATCCTCGCTTAGGGCCCCACCGCGGCAGTCAAGTCGATCGGTCGGCTGCTCGCCCGTGCACCGCTACGGGTGTCTGCTGGGCGCCTGCCCAGAGAGCCCGTGCCTCCGTCGCTGCTCGCCGGCTGTTACCCGTGGCTGTGGCGGCGGCGGAGGCGTCCCGCAACGAGCTTGCATTGCTCGCCCACACGAGCGGGCTGCTCCTGAGCCAGAGCTCGGAGGGCCCGTTCCTCCGTCGCTGCCCCCCGGTTTATACCCGTGGCTGAGGCGGCGACGGAAGGGCTCCCCCACCCGCCGCACGCCCGCGGCGGGTTCCCCTCTGCGACGGGCCGTCCACAGTGACAAAGGCCCGTTCCCCCTTTTTAGGGGGTAAACCTAGAAGAAGAAGAAGATCCAGCTCAGTGGAACGCCAGCACTCCTCGGGCGAGCAGCTGGGGGGTCCTTCTGCGGCGGCGTGATTGACCCGCCTGGTTATCCTCGCTTAGGGCCCCACCGCGGCAGTCAAGTCGACCGTTCGGCTGCTCGCCCGTGCACCGCTACGGGTGTCTACTGGGTGCCTGCCCGGAGAGCCCGTGCCTCCGTCGCTGCTCGCCGGCTGTTACCCGTGGCTGTGGCGGCGGCGGAGGCGTCCCTACCCCCGCCGGGACTTGAATTGCCCGCTCCCCCTTACAGGGCCGCCTTTTGGCCAAAGGCCCTGTCCCCCTATTATGGGGGTAAATCTTAAGAACGAGAACGCCCTGAGTTTTGCATCGCTCGGCGCCCCTTACAGGGCCGCCTTTGAGCAAAGGCCCTGTACCCTTTTTCTAGGGGTAAACCTTAAAGAAGAAGAAGAAGAACGACCCAGCTCCATTCAGCCTGAAGATGTTCCCTAGGCAGGAACGAAACGTTGCAACCAACAACCCAACTTTTGGACAGCTCCTCGGGGCTTTAGACACCATCAAAAGAGAGTTGATAAGACTAATAGAAAAAACGCAGCAGAAGCTGAATAATGCAGAACCAGCAGTTTCATTCAATCTCGTATGCTTAAAAGAGAATATATATATATATATATATATATATATATATATATATATATATATATATATATATATATATATATATATATATATATATATATACGTGCCATAGCTAGAAAGAAAACTCCTCTCCATAAGAAAAGACTTATATTGACATCGAGACGGGGTGGTAATATATTAGATGCTATATTCAAGGGTAGGCGGTGGCCGAAGTGATAGCGTACTGGACCCACATTCGCCGAGTGATGGACGACGAAGGTTCGAATCCTCACGCTACCACTCGGATTTTTTCAGTCACCGCCGAGTGGCTTAAAACTACCCACATGCTGTCCTGAAGACCACCCATCAACCCGGACTCTAGGAAGCCGTCCAAGCGTATCAAGAAAGAGTTCCGGGGGGCAGCATGAGCCAATGCAAGATGGCGCCACTATAAACACTCGCCTGCGCCAGAACGGGCTGGGCCGACCATCAGGCCTCACCTGGAAGAAGCCTTGGGCCGACCATCAGGACCCACCGGGAAGATGCCAACCGGCGCAGTAGGCAACAACGTAAAAAAAAAAAAAAAAAAAATTACCCATTGCCGCTTCTTTGATCGGAAAATTATTTGGATAATGCGCACGTATTATCTTGTTCCCGAGTCTACCGCTGAGCGTGTTTTAACGGGTATTAAGCCTAAATGCGCCAACTCCACGAGTCCGGGGGTCAACGGCCAATCGTGTTTCAACCCGCAGTCGACCCATCCCGATCACATGCCGGTCTCTGAACATGTACCAACAAGCAGCAGTAGTCCTGTCGTGTCGTCCCATGGTGCAACACCAAGCACTCCTACAAGATTGAACCCGTCATCTCGCTCTGTAAGAAAGAAAACTTACAAAAAAAAGAAAATATCGCGATCTGGTGTATACAAAACCACAAAACTACCACCCGTGCAACTTAGAGTCACAGGGATTAGGGAGAACAAGATTTCCTCCAATCCTGAAATAAGTAATTTAATACCTCTGTATGTTAAAAGTATCGACGTGCCATACGTCAATATAGTCCGTGGGCCACCCTGGAATATCTTACACTTTCGTCGGGCATCATTCCGCAGCGCTCGTTTTCTTCAGGATATAATAGGTTTTATTACATAGAAGCTAGTTTCGAGGAGCTTAACTAGTTTTACTTGCACGTTTACGAAATAATAGCATATTAAAATCTATTTTTTTATATGAATAGGATAGTATTTCACAAAAACTTGTGGTATTCTCTAATGCTTAAAAGCGCCAAAGAAAATGTACTTTTATGGCTGACTAAATTAAATTCAATATTTATTTATTTTTTTAATGCTTTAATGAATATTGAATTGAATAAAAAAGCACAAATAAAGTATGTCAAATATATGTAGTTTTATTTATACAAAAAAATATTTACGTACCTATTCTAATAAGGTTTTAATATTAACTGTAAACAAACGCCTTGCCTGTTCGTGTTCGTTCTGATGAATATTTCGACTCACGGGACTATTCTCTTTTTTTAAGAAGACAGAAGACCGTAATGTTAGTAAATATAATCCATATAATTTTGAAATGGCCTTGCGACTTTGGGAATTTGTTAGAACAAATTACTTGTATGTTTATTTTTACATTTGTTGTACTTGACATGAGACCGAATGTGCATCAGGCACCTGCCCACCTTGCTGGCGGCGGCGGGAGTCAACCAAGACACTCACCTGTGCCTTCCTGAGGAAGACGGGCCAGCTACAACGTCTGTGAGCACCTCACATGCCATCTATATGGATTTCACTCAGAAAAAAACATTGATAAGGTCAGGCTACAAGTCTATCAGAAGAAAATATGTGGTACAGTTTCTCTCCCTCCTACTCAAGACAGTCTTCATTGTCACTGTTTGCGAGCATGTTATCAAGCAGCAATATATCGACGTTGTCTTCAGAAATGCATAAATGCTCCAACACCTGAACATCATGGCTGGCTATTAGAGAACGGCAAGCTTAAGATCAAGTGGATGACTTTGACAGCTATGCCAAGAGAGGTAACTGAATTTGTACAGTGCAAGTGTAAAACTGGCTGCACTGTACAGAGATGTACTTGTAAAAAGAACTCTCTCCACTGTACTAGCCTCTGTGGTTGCTGTAACTGCCTGAACATGTTCAAAGAAATAACATCAGAGAGCGGGGAGGAAGAAATTCAACAGCTAGATGATGGGGATGGAATGTAGAGCACAGAAGATTGCTTAAATATGGAGAAGACCAATATGATACTAAGAGGAACGGCCAGCAGACTGGACAAAAGCCATCATTGTTCCAGTTTACAAAGGGAAGGACAGGAGAGGGGACTGT
The DNA here is from genome assembly GCF_024679095.1 of Eriocheir sinensis. Classification (NCBI taxonomy): domain Eukaryota; kingdom Metazoa; phylum Arthropoda; class Malacostraca; order Decapoda; family Varunidae; genus Eriocheir; species Eriocheir sinensis. Next base: position 11,550,009 of record NC_066553.1, on the reverse strand, counting down.
GGGATCTATAGAGGTATAAGTCTGTTGAGTGTACCCGGAAAGGTAAACGGAAAAGTCATAACAGAGGGTTCAACGACTTACAGAGGAGAAAATCAGTGAAGAACAAGGTGGCTTCAGAAAGGGAAAAGGATGTTTGGAAAAAATATTTTCCTTCAGGATGGTAATAGAAAAAAATTAAAAAGAAAAAAAATATACGCTGCCTTCATGGATTTGGATAAAGCTTATGACACAGTCGGTTGGGAAGTCTTAAGGTATATGATGTGGGAGGAAAACTGTTTAGTGCAATAGTCATTCTATGAGGCGGCATCTGCATGTGTCAGAATTAATGAAGAAACAAGTGAACATTTTGAGATAAAATTGTTTTTGAGGTAGGGGTGTGCAATGTCTCCATGGTTGTTCAATATTTATATGGATGGTGTTATGAGAGAAGTGAAGGGCAAAGTTGGGGAAGTTGGAGTAAAAATGTACAATGAGGGAAGGAAGTGGGTGCTGAATTCTATTGTTGCTGATGACACAGTGCTCATTGCAGAAAACGAGAGTGACTTATAAAAATTGGTTAGTGTCTTTGATAGTGTATGTAAAAAGAGAAAATTGAAAGTAAATGTCAACAAAAGTAAAGTGATGGTTTGTGAGTGGAGTAGAAGTGAGGGTGGATTTTGTATTCCCATAAAGAGTGGGTATTGAATGTGAAAAAGAATGTAAAATAACTTTGAATGATGAGGAAATGGAGGAGGTTAATGAATTTAAGTACCTGGGATCAGTTATGTGTAAGCATAGTGGTACAGAAGGAGAGACAAGAGAAAGGGCACTGCAAGGAAGGAAGGTGGTGGGGTCTTTGGAACGTATCATGAAGGGTAGAAGTGTGAGCATGGCGGTAAAGAGGGACTTGAGAAATACAGTAAAAGTACCAACCCTCACATATGCAAGCGAAACATGGGCCTGGAATGAAAGTTAGAGGTCCAGAGTGCAGGCAGTGGAAATGGATTATTTGATGAGTGCATGTGGTGTAAGTAGAATGGATGAAGTGTATAATGAGAGTGTGTATGAGCGTTTTGGAATGTGTCGTGAGGGTGTGGGGAAGAAGTGTGGAGTGGTAGAAGAAGTGAAATGACAGACTTTGAAGTGGTTTGGCCACATGGAGTGAATGGAAGAGGGTTAAATGACCAGGAGGGTTATATGAGTGAGATAGAGGGAGCGAATTTTAGAGGAAAACCGCCAGTGAAATGGAGGGATAGGGTGCAGGAGTATGTCAGAGAGAGAGGTGAAGGATCCTTGAGAAACCTTGAGCAGGCAAGAAGGGAGTGTCAAGATAGTGAGAGATGGAAGCTCCTCTGTCGTGGCCATCCCCTGGTGGGAGCTTCTAGGAGCAGGTATCGAAATGAATTGAATAGAAACGGTCCCTAAAGTGAGGTGAGATACTGGAATACACCTACAGTAGCTATATAGCTGCTGCAGTGGAGGTTTGGGTGCTGATTATCCTGTGCATGGGAAGTTGGAAGTGGTGCCACAGCAGTAGCTTAAGTTTGAATACATTTATGAAGCATATATAAGAAATACAGTATGCAGATGTCCATTTTTCGAATATATGCAAGATAATTTCTCGAACAGATGGAAGAAATAATGACAATAACAGTAGTGTACCATCCAGAAAGTGGACCGACTCTGCTATTTAGTATAGGCCTAGGTATTTACATGTGACAAGGGAGGAGGGACATGGACTTACAAGAGCATGGAAACTGGAGGCTGTTGTAAGAAGACCAGTTGGAAAACCAGTGAAGAGTGAGATAATTTGGAATGGTATGTTGCCAAATGGGCATGTTTATCCAAGGTATGTTGACTTTATTATTATGTGCAATACATTGGCAGGGTTTCTGTACTGTCAACTGTAATGTCAAAAGGAGATAATACAGGATAAATTTTTGTAGTAAATCTTTTCTTAGGATCACATTGACGTAATGTTACCTATTAGTCCGTGGGCCACCATCAGATATCGTACACTTTCGTAATATTGCATAGAAGCTAGTCCCAAGGAGCTTAACCAGTTATATGTGCACGTTTACGAATAATAATATAAAAAAAAGGCTTCTTGGTATGTATAAAATAGTATTCCCTACACGTTAAGTGATAGGAAAAGCAACTCTAAGCACTTTTTCATCTATGGCAATTTGTGTTTAACGCCTTCGTTTTAAAGTTACAGGATGCTTAAATACGAAAATTGATCCAGCCTTTGGTCCTGATCTGAAAATAAAGGTAGAGACATCAGGATGGTTGCAAATTACTCTAAAATACAAGACAAACAATTTATATTCAGACAACATTGGGCTAATGTTAACTATTTGACCTATAAAAACAGTCAGTTATGCATGCTGTCATGAAAATACCATTTGCATCGTATTTTGCTTAAACAAGTTGTACAGCCTAAACAGTTGCCATTAGACAAAGACTGTCTTAATGTAATTTGTTTGTCTTGTAAAGTAGAGTAATTTGCAACCATCCGAAGTCCCTACCATGATATTCAGATTAGGAACAATGACTGATTCAATGAATTTTCTTATTTAAACATCCTGTAATTAACTGGAATCCAACCTTTGTTCCTGATCTGAATATCATGGTAGAGACTTCAGGATGGTTGCAAATTACTCTACTTTACAAGACAAACAAATTACATTAAGACAGTCTTTGTCTAATGGCAACTGTTTAGGCTGTACAACTTGTTTAAGCAAAAATACGATGCAAATGGTATTTTCATGACAGCATGCATAACTATGACTGTTTTATAGGTCAAATAGTTAACATTAGCCCAATGTTGTCTGAATATAAATTGTTTGGCTTGTATTTTAGAGTAATTTGCAACCATCCTGATGTCTCTACCGTTATTTTCAGATCAGGACCAAAGGCTGGAAATTGATCAATTTTCGTATTTAAACATCCTGTAACTTTAAAACGAAGGCGTTAAACACAAATTGCCATAGATGAAAAAGTGTTTAGAGTTGCTTTTCCTATCACTTAACGTGTGGGGAATACTATTTTATACATACCAAGAAGCCGATGTATGAATTTTCACTGTATGTTAATGTGCAAGTATTTTTGGTTAAGCTCTACGGATAAAGTGTTGAGAACATTGCTGCAACCTATTACAAGTGAAAAATTTCAATGCGGACATATGCCCGACGAAACTTGTTTTCTAGAGCTATTTTGTGAGGGTGGCCCACGGACTAATATGATGCTAGAACGAGTAAAAGACAATCCCATCGTAAAATGGGATAGCCGAGGCAACCTATTGTCTTCTGTTTGATCCTCTAATATCCTGTACATGTTGAATTTACTCTCTAATGCAAGTCAAAAACCAACGATTGATGACATTGCTGATATAAAACACATCATTGACGCCACGGGTGTATTACCTAGCGAAACAAAAAAATACGCGCGTGCGCCAAAAGATTCAGGGATCTGGTTTCACCAAACAACCATCGTTGGCAACTTACAGATGGGTTCCATATTAAATCCGCTTTTCCAATGTGCTAGTGCAGTCCTACATTCTGATTCAAGAAAGAAACAGAATCATGGACGTGGTAGATACTGAGCCGCGTTGGACGCGCGGCTTATATAGAGGGAGCGGCGACGTCATGGAGAGAGAAATGCCAGAGGCGAGAACGATCACGCTCGGACATGGTGGTGCCCCGAGCGGGCTTATAAGACAGAGCAGATGGGACGATGGTTCGCTACTCGTCCCTCTCCACCAGCTGAAGCGGTACTATTCATCACTCACCAGTATACCAGAGGACACCATGTCGGACGCCAACGTGTTCAACTACAAAGACGGTTCTCCTGGCGATGACATCTACCGCAACAACTAGACCATCATCGTTTCTTCCCTCAACTGCAGTTCCTGCTACGAAAAGAGGGGCTTTACTGGACGCCTACATGGATTATACCCGCACAGTAATCTCTACCACGAAAGAAGCCCGATCTATCAACTGAACAGGTGTCGCTGGAAAGATCGTGGTATTCCCGGTAGTCTGCATATTCGCTATCCTCCGAGTGAAAATCTTCCTTATGTGGCGTGTATCCTAACCCAATATGCTCCTGGCCGCGAACTGGAAAATAACCCTATAAACCAAGGGTATCTTCAGACGTCAAGAGATCAAAATTTCATTCGTGGGGTAAAGGAAGACAGTTATGATAACCGTCTCCGCTGGTTTAAAGAGTCCATCACAAAACTGGTAGAATGGGTGATTAAAAGCAACATTACAAGTGTCGTCTTCCCCTACAGTATTGCAAGCGCTGGAACTCTTTACGTGTTGTGGAAAGCTGACTACCAACCACATCTTCAAGAGGCTGCGGCTGAACTCCAACTGCATAATACATCGTGCGTCATCCTGGACAGATGGTGGACCTGCGATGAGCCTGAAACAAAATTAACTCTATCTGTGTCTCCAGAGCGAAACAGGAAGAGAAAACTGGTGGATACAGAGGACGACGCAGTGGCTGACGAATGGAAAAGAAAACGGGACGGTGCTGTAGTCGACGTGGATCCTAAATAACTATAGCTCCAGACAATTTCCCAATAATTATGTACATCACTAAATGTAAAATATGTCAATAAATAACAACGTAATGATGTTTAGTATGATTTACCTTCAATATGTAATTGGCATCTCGTCATGTCTACCTCTATATAATGAAATAATTATAATATTTTTGCTAGTGTCTTGCTTGCTCTAAATGGAGTCACATCATATATATGTTACCAGCATTGCGGATGGAGAAATTATTTTAGGATAGAGTACATACTCTCCAATACTATTGTGCAGCATTATAAGAGAGAAGGAAAATTTTACGCTAACTATTTCATCAAACGTAAATCCACTGCCCTCTTCGTCTGACATGTCATGTTCAAACCGATTAACAAAATATTCGGATAGTTCACGTACATATGAATCTATATCATCATAGCTAATTACCTGCATATGACTTCTCATATACATATCTCTATACTGAACTCCGTCGTCAGGGTCTTCTCTGACTAAACTTTAAAAGAAGGAGGTCTAACCTGCTGGCAGCCTTGGAATACAGACTCTACTGCCTCGCGAAGACGGTCAGTTTTGTTGTTGAAATACGATGCAATGTCTCCGTTGTCTGCTGGTGGGACGGGCACGTCGATCGTTGTTAAAGCCCCGTTGAAATGTTGGCTTATTTCACCGGGTATTGGTGAGGGTGTTGTTGCCGGCCGACCCGGGTTAAAACCGCTGGGCCCTGGCCGTGGATAATTGTTTGGATGGGAGAATCCCTCACGACGGGCTTGCTTTTTCCTGCAGGTGTCTGAAGAAAGGTAAAATAATATTAGAGGGACCACTGAAATTACAATTTTTTCCTTAGAACAGAGGTGTGGGCAATAAAAATAAAAAAACGTAGAAACTTACCGTTTGTTCCTATATTCGCTTGTTTTCGTTTTCGTCCACTACCGATCGCTGAAGAGGAGAGGCAATGGCTGAGCCTACCAGACCCGCCTTCTTCGGAGATAGCCCTTAAGGAATATGAAACACATAAATGAAATTTTATGAACCTCTCTACCCCGCACATATTTTACTGTGACATTTAGAATACAATATGGGAAATGTGTCTCTTGTACAACACATTTTAACAATATTGCATTTCAGAAGATAGAAAGACTAAAGTCGATATTGAACATGTTGCCCAACTCTCTACCCCCCTCCCGTCATCCACATCTGCTACTGTTTTTTTTATGACAATCATATAAAGTAACGCGAGCATTTAAGTATGTCATGATTTCATTATTCAGGGAGTGGCCCGTCCCCGCCATTTTGATTGAGAGAACGGGAAGAGTCACAAGTCAGGCGGGAAACAGAAGCTTTTCAAATCACTTCGTTATTACTGCCACGCTGAGCTGTGTTGGATGCATGACCGACTATGACCAATTGCATGTGTTAAGTTATTAATAAATAACAAATCCATAGCCGTTAGGGAGTCTTAGCGTAAGTGTTGCACAGAAACGAGATGCCGTATGGTGAGAGCTGGCATCTTGCCCGGCTTGAGCATTGTGGGACCGCCGCCATCTTTCCACCCATCTCCTGCCCAGACTCCGCCGCGAGCACACGTCCCTCGCCGTCCTCCCACACCACGTTGAGCATCGTGGGGTTTTCCTGCTTTGTAGTATCCACAATTCCAGAGTGATTGTATACTCAGGTCTAGGGAAGCCCGTGGGAGGAAGGAAGGCACGGCGCGTTGCAGTGAGGAACGAGAAGAGGACAGAAGGACTCCAGGCCTAACGGACCACGAGGAAGATCAGGGTGTGGCTTGGCTTCTCCCCACCTGCAGCTAAGTAATTAATTCCTAGGATGTTTTAGCATAGCTACTAGGTTGCTGTGTGCTTGGTGTTAGTTAATTATTCTTAATTTCCAGCGAGTTTCTTTGTTGTTTTCAATAAACTTAAGAGCAGGTTTATCTGGCTTTTTGCTTACCCAATGAGAGATGTGATTGGTCATATATTTAGATAAATAAGGATTAGAGGGGCTGTGAGTGTGATAACTCAATTTTCAGTTATTCTTTTTTTTTATTGCTGGGAATTTACGGGATTTTCGAAAGTCCAGACCTTTCAAGGACCCCAAAAAGTACTTACCATTGTTTCTAGTAGATAATATCTTTCGATCCAGACCCAAGGCCCTCTGGAAGGCAGGGCTGCGAGCGTGGACAACGGGAAGTAATTATTACACCATGAACATTTGATACAGGTGTGTACAAGAATCCTCATGTTTGCGAGAAACAAGAACAGGAGACCTCCTGACCTGAGACCTCCTTGAGAAACTGTGAAGTGCTCGTTGGTTTGACGACCATAAATACCCCCGGCGTTGTGTGTGTGTGTGTGTGTGTGTGTGTGTGTGTGTGTGTGTGTGTGTGTATATATATATATATATATATATATATATATATATATATATATATATATATATATATATATATATATATATATATATATATATATATATATATATATATATATATATATATATATATATATATATATATATATATATATATATATATATATATATATATATATATATATATATATATATATATATATATATATATATATATATATATATATATATATATATATATATATATAAATATATATATATATATATATATATATATATATATATATATATATAAAAAATACACATAACACATGGTAAATATATGTACACAATACACAGAAAAAATGTGAAGTACTATAAAAAGACATAAACAGAATAACAATGAAATTATGTAAATTTGCATGAAAATATATGTACAAAATGCATATAAAATAATATAAATTTGTATAAAAAATAATACAAATGCACATAAAATAAAGTAAATTTGTATAAAAATGTATATACAAAATACACATTAAATAATGTAAATGCGTATAAAAATATATATACAAAATACATATGAAATAATCGAAATCCGTTTCAAAATAAATAAACATAATACCAATAAAATTATGAAATAATCTAAATTTGTATCAAGATAAATATTCAAAATAAGCATAAGATTAGGTAAATTTGTAATGATGATAATAGAACTGTGTGCTGTGGTCTGGAATCGAATCCGACAGGGGTTAGTGTACCTCTCTCTCTCTCTCTCTCTCTCTCTCTCTCTCTCTCTCTCTCTCTCTCTCTCTCTCTCTCTCTCTCTCTCTCTCTCCCTTATTCCGCCGCTGAAACTTTCAGTTTCTCGTCCCGTATCCCCCCTCCACATCCCGCACCCCCCCCCCTCATTCCTCCACCACCAAACATTAGGCCTGCACAGCCCTACCTGCCTTCGGAGATCGATATATCGCGACGCCATTTTTTTTTCAAGCGGTATCCCCCACCCCTTACCCCCCCTTCCCATACCCACAGGCAGTTACAGACACTCAAACAAACCCCCGCGTCCTTCACCCCCCGCTCACGTCTGGTCCGCCTTCTCGTTACACCATTGTCCATTTGACCTTTTCTGCCCTCCCCACCCCCACCCCCTACCCTAAGTGACCGCTGATACCCCGCGGGCACAGACACAATGTCCTTGCGGTCATTGACCCCGCCATAATACTCCAAAATCAATTACCGCTGGGGGGAGGGGAAGGGGGCGTTGACAGGTATACTTTTCATCTCTCAATTCAGAAATATAATACAACGCTCCCTCCCTTCTCCATACGGGACCTACAATCAGCTCTTTCCCGCTGCAACGACAACTCACCGGGCCCCGATAATATCCCATATACCATGCATGCTCCGACTCCTTAGTCTTACCACCGTCACCATGTTGCTCCAAATATACAACTCAGTTTGGCACACAGGCATCATATGAAGTGGGTGGCGCAAAGTCATTGTACTTCCCTTCCGTAAACATGGGAAGGATGGTTCACAGCCCTTACACTACCGCCCACCAATTCTTCTAACTTCCTCCTTATGCAAGCTCTTGGAAAAGATTGTTATCTTTCGCCTGGCACACCATCTAGAGAGCAATGGCCACCTGTCTACTTACCAGTCATGGTTTCGGAGGATGAGATCAACGTAGACGCCCTTGTGCGTGTTGAGTCAGCTATCTGCCGATCGTTTGCAGACCTATAACACATGGTGTGCATCTTTTTTTTTACCTTGAGAATGCCTGTGACACGACATGGGGATATGGGATACTAAAACAGCTTCATGACTTTGGACTCCATGGACGGATGCCAACATTTATTGAAGAATTTCTTTGATAACGAATCTTCTGCGTCAGAGTTGGTACGTCCTACTCCCCATCCGATGAAAAGCAGGAATGAGTTCCCCCAAGAAAGCGTCCGAGTGTCACCCTCTTTGCCATAGCCATAAATGATATTACAGCATCGCTTCCATAGGGGGTGTCGTCCTTACTCTGTGTTGACGACCTGGCAATCTGGTACTCGCGTCTCGGATGTCAACCGCAAAGCGAAGACTGCAACATGCCATCGACAGGACATTCGGATGGGCGGAGAAACATGGCTTCCGATATTCACCTTCTAAGTCGGTTGCCATGCACTTTTGTCGCCTGAGAGGCCACCATCCAGACCTTGATCTCACCATGTGCTGTTCACGTCTACCTGTTGTGGAAGAACACACACACATTGCATGAGATCGCTCGATCTCTTTCGTGTTCTGTCATGCACTAAATGTGGCGCTGACCGCACAATATTCCTACTCCTTTACCCGGCACTTATCGGGTCGAGACTGTCCTATGGCTGCGAAATATATACATCGACAACAGTCGCCCGCCTCCGCACACTTCATGCAGTCCATCACGATGCAGTCCGACTGTCAAAAGGTGCCTTTAGATCATCCCCAATACCAAGTCTTTTAGTTGACGTGGGAGTGACACCCTTGGACTCCCATAGAGATGAATTTCGAATTGAGTATACTGGTACAGACTACAACGACAGCCTACACCGGTGCCATATACAGATATAATATATAGAAACAAACCTCCCCTACCTCTCCCCTCTGGTTTCCATATCCGAAGTTTCACTGGGGACTTCTCACTACCATACATCCCAGTAGCCAAATACCAGTCACCTCCCATCGCACCGTGGAAATTTCCAGAGGCGCACTTCTGCTGGTAATTTCCTTTCAGTAAGACGGATGTGTCAGAGAGAATAGTTCGGCAGTTGTTCCTCTCGTATGCTACCTGTCATGACACATCTACAGCTGCAAATCCGATGCTTGCGTTGGATTTGGAGCCGTCTTTCTAGAGTTTTCCCTTTCTGGGAACCTTCTTGCCCTTGCATTTTTTTTACTGCGGAGCTCTCCGCAATTCTTTTAACAATACGCGGCATTTTTAGCATGCCGGTGGGACGTTTTACTACATTTAGCGACTCGCTCGCAGCTCAATCGTCCATAAAAAAAATTACAAGGACCCTATTGTTCTAGACATTTTTAACTGGCTTGTCCTATCCAAAAGACGTGGGAATGAAGTGACCTGTTGTTGGGTGCCTGCCCACGTCTCTTTGCGTGATAATGAGGAGGCCGATGAGGTGGCGAGGGCCGCTGCTTCTCGTCCTCCCTCACAATGGGCCTTCCCATTTAGGGACTTGTATCCCACCGTGCGGTCTGCACTCCAGAGGGTGTGGTAGCGTAAGTGATTGGGGTAAGTCCCGACCTGGGCTGTGCGTCCCTGGTCGTATTCCCATATAAGGAGTTGTAAGGGGTTAATACTGTCCTGGCCCGCCTTAGGGTGGGTCACACTGGATATACACATGGCTTGCTCATGTTCCGGGGAGTTCAGCCCTACTGTGATGACTGTTTGATCCCCCAGACTGTTCGGCACTTTCTGGTCGAGTGCCCCAGTCTGGGGGACCTGCGAGAGCGATACCTTTCCCGGTGTCGGGGCGAAGATGGGAGTTTCTCTCTCACCCTGGTGCTGGGGGGAAGGCACTCTCCCCAGGACATGAGGTTATAGACTACCTCCAAGAGGCTGGTATCCTCCATATGCTGTGGGTTTGCAACCAATGGTCGTTGTTTTATATTACTTTTAGATTTCCTATTACCCACTTGAACTTTTCGTTATTTCACGGTTTACAACTTTTTTTTTTTAATTTCATGATTTTTAACTTTTCATAACCTTACGATTCATAAGTTTTTAATAATTATACGATTTTATACGAGATAATTTTGTTCGGCGCCATATTACCGGTGCAGCTGCGGCGCCCATGATTTTGGTTTAATCAGTCAATCAATTAATCCTACTGTACTGCCACTCTGCAATAGGCAAGGAGAAAATACTTGTTTTATCTGTCTGCTTATCCCTCCCACTTATGTACAGTAGACCCATGGATAAAAACAAAGCTATTATAAGAGTATAAAACTTGAATTTGGGACACTTTTTTTTTTATTATTATTATTATTTTACTTAGCACAAATCAAATTGTGTGTGTGTGTGTGTGTGTGTGTGTGTGTGTGTGTGTGTGTGTGTGTGATAATAATAGTAATAATAATAGTAATAATGATAATAATAATAATAATAATAATAATAATAATAATAATAATAATAATAATAATAATAATAATAATAACAATAATAGTAATAATAGTAATAATAATTAATGGTTTAATGCTGAAAGATACATGGAGCCATTGGTTGAAGATACACATACAAAATCGTGTAGACGCATGACCTTAAAATGAGAATAAAAACAAAATGGTGATAAAACTAGGTTCGATGTAAAAAAAAAAAAAAAAAAAAAAGGAGATAAATGAAATAAATTGATGAGAACTACAAATGAAATGAAATTAATTAAAATACAAGAAGATCAATTAAGTGATGAGACGCTGGCAATGGTGTCTAGCATTTTGGTGAATATGGATAAAAGAAAATGAATGTGATGAATTAATGGAATACAACAGTGGTAAAAGACATTTGAATACAAATAAATGAAAATTATAATACTACATGATGAAAACTTATAGAGTTAGGATATTATCCTTGTTACGTATTTAAAAAGCTAACCACTGTCGGAATGGTGCTGTTCTTGTACCGGTTAGTTCGGGCTCTGATGGGGACCAGCTTGTTGTGGTGGCGTTCTGCTCGACGGGGCCTTGGGGCTTCGGGAGGGAGCAGGTGTCCCTCAGGTGTCTGTGACATGGGTTGTGAGGTAGCTTGGTGCCGAGCCTCTGGAGCTGAAGGGTCAGGAGGTCGGGAATGGAGAGAAGGTTCAGTTAGGTGATGGCCTCATTGTAAGTTGTGTAGTTCGACCCCATGACGCTTCTAATTGCCCTCTTCTGTACTTTTTCCAGTTTCTTTGCTTGTGTGTTGTTGAGGGATGGCAACCAGACTAGAGAGGCGTAGCATAGCTTTGGCAAGATGAAAGTGGTGTAGACACGTGTCAGGTCAGAGGTAGGGACGCCAAATTTCTTGAGAGTGCGGAACATGTGCAATCTGTATGAGGTGGCTGAGACTGTAGTGTTGGTGTGCGGGTCCTAGCAGAGCTTGTCGTCGAGGGGATGCCAAGTAGTTTAGTGGCGTGCACAACTTCTAGGATGTGATCACCGAGCTTGAGTGTTGGGGGTGGAGTAGGTGGAATGGCCAGTTCGAAGAGCATGACTATTGATTTCTTCCTGTTAATGTTGATGGAATTGTCTTAGGCCCAGACCTGCAGGGTGTTGAGATTATTTTGAACGGAAGTGTAGTCTGGTGAAGTGATTAACCGTGCGGGACACCACACATGAGACTTTGAAAGTTGGATGTCTCACCATTGTACCGCACTGCTTGCTGGCCATTGTTGAGGAAGTCAGACAACCAAGAACCTAACCATTCTTTGATACCCATATTAAGTGTTTTGGTGATGGTGGTGTGGTTAACTAAATTAAATGCCTTGGTAAAATCTATGAAGACTGCTGCTGATGATGCTTTTCGTTTATCCAGATGTTTATGAATGTAATCAAGGAAGCTGGAGAGGTAGTGAGTGGTAGATGTTGATCTTACATTGCCGTATTGATGTATGTCAATTTTGTTAGATATGTCTGAGTAGGTCCATTCTGCCGCAAAACTCTCACAAAGGAGGCTGGGAATATGGGTAATGGCAATGGGCCGCAGGTCATTCAGAGAGTTTGAGTTGGGTGTTTTGGGAACTGGGGTTATGTACGATGATTTCACATGTTTGGGCACTTAGACTGCTGGAAGGATGCATTGGTGATAGATATGAGAGGTTTGGCAAGTTCGACAGAAAATTCTTTATAAATGCGTATAGGTAGATAACTGGTGTGGAGTTGCGTTTGAGTTTTATAGACTGTTGAGGCGGGAAGCAACCTGGTGTTCGGGCACAACTGTAGGGAGTTCACGAGTAGGGAGGTATGAGGGAAGGAGGTCGATGTTTAGTTTGGGTAATTGCTGACATATGGTGGCAAAGTGGTTGTTGATAGTTTTTGCGGACTCCTTATTAGACATGTTGGCAACACAGGGAAGTGCAGTTGTATGATGCTTAAGGCCGCATAGTTTCTGCCATACTACTGGGCTGGGATGCCGTCTTTCAGATGATGAAGTTTATTAGGGTAATATGATTTTTTGGCCGCTGAAATCTCTCTGATTACATTGTTTCTCAATTATTTGCATTGAGTAGTATCACCAGAGTGAAAGGCAACATTACGAAACTGAATGAGACGTTTGATTCTATCGGTAAGACCTGGTGCATCAGATGAATGAATTTTAAAAGATTTGTTGGGAAAGAAGTGGTGATAGGCCTGTGTTAAGCTAGTGTGGTAATTGGTCAATTTCGTCTCAACATCCTGTACCGAAGTGACTTCTTTTTTTTTTTTTTTTTTTTTTACGTTGATTGCCTATTGCGCCGGTAGGCATCTTCCCGGTGGGGCCTGACGGTCGGCCCAAGGCTTCTTCCAGGTGGGGCCTGATGGTCGGCCCACCCCGTTCTGGCACAGGCGAGTGTTTATAGTGGCGCCATCTTGCATTGGCTCATGCTGCCCCCCGGAACTCGTTCTTGATTCGCTTGGACGGCTTCCTCTAGAGTCCGGGTTGATGGGTGGTCTTCAGGACAGCATGTGGGTAGTTTTAAGCCACTCGGTGGTGACTGAAAAATCCGAGTGGTAGCGTGAGGATTCGAACCCGCGTCGTCCATCACGCGGTGAATGTGGGTCCAGTACGCTACCACCTACGCCACCGCCTACCCTATCCAGGGGTAATGCACAATCCATCTCCCAAAATATCGTATTGCAGAGTCTGTTAATGGTCTGTAAGTCATTGTAGTTGGCTTTCGTTTGAGGAAAACAGTGGTTTTGGGAGAACAGATGATCAATGTGTGGTTGCTGCGTCCGAAGGGCGTAAAGGTTTGGGGGTATATAAAATTCTGCCATATCAGCTAGACTTAGGTATAATGTGTTGTTACCATGTGTTGGGAAGTTCACCAGTTGTGTCAAATGTAGCTGTGCCTGGATATCTGAAGTGTTAATTTCATTGAAATCACCGCGTATTAAAAGTTTAAATGAATGATACCTGGTTTAGAAGTAATCTGTAGTTTGAGTAAGCTGCTGAAGAAGTTAGGCACGCATGGGTGCCCGTGGTGGGTGGTAAGGTACGCAGCAGGTGATGGAGGCCACATGTCGGGGATGAGAGGTAGGGGACAGCTGCACCCACAGCGCCTCTACGCCTTCTGGAACGTCGACTGTCACAGTAGACGGACGAAGCACATCCCGGCACGTAGACCGACTCTGCCACCTCGTCTCTCGGTGAGCAGGTGATGGAAGAGGGTGTAATTTCTAATGTTGACTGTTTCGGGGAAAACTTACAGGCTTCAGTGATGGAGATAATTCCAGGTGGTGGAGCTTATTGCTGCAATGACTTAGAGTTCGAGCGGATAATCATTGCGCGCCTCCGAAAAAAGTAGTGTTGACATACATGACGCTCTATTTATGTATCAGAAATTAAAGAATATCAGCACTTACATTCGTTGTTAGTACTTTGTTTGGTATCCTGTCTTCTTGATGACCATCTGAAGGTGACGTGGTACACTGTCAGCAATATTTTGCAGCAGTTCAGGCTTAAAATCTCCCCAACACTTTCCCAGTTCCGCTTCAAGCTTGGGGAGTGTAGAGGAGTCACATGAGCGCAGCTTTCCTTTAATGAGGGCCCAGAGATTTTCTATGGGTGAGATGTCCGGAGAATTACCCGGCCAGTCATTAATCCACTCAATCCCGCAGCCATCAAGCCACTGTGTTACATCTCGAGCTGTGTGGCAGGAGGCTCCATCCTGCTGGAAGATCTGACCCTGTGTCTTCTGAAAGCTGCCCTCCAGATGGTCATTTAAAAGTTCAAAATAAAACACTTTGTTCGCAGTAGTGTTCTTCGGTAACACTACCAAGTCCTCAATACCATGATAAGAAAAACAACCCCACACCATTAAGCTGGGAGGGTGTTTTGTGGTCTTCTGTGTGTAGCGCGGGTCGGTGAGGTCTGAGCCGGGGCGACGGTATACTTTTGCAGGGCCTCCTCCACTCACACAGATGCTCTCGTCACTCCACAGCACTTTCCGCCAATTGTCGAGAGGCCAATCTCTATACTTCTTGGCAAAAAGAAGCCTCCTCTTCCCCTGCCGATCATTTATGAGGGGCTTCTTCCGCCACGTAACTTTTGTTGTCAACAGGTTCGCAACGAGCAGATTTCTTGGTACTCTAGATGTGAGTGGTGCGAATCAATAATGAGTGAACAGCTGTGACAAGCTAAGTGACGACCAACAGGCTGGTCCAGGCTGCCAGAGAAGCGCCAGCTACCACGTCCGACTTCATCAGAAGTCAGCGTGTGTGTGTGTGTGTGTGTGTGTGTGTATTTCACTCGACCTGATCACGAGTTGGACTCACAATCACCAGCAATTACCCTCCCGATTATAGCAAGACTCATTAGTTGATCTTTGAGTACAGGCAGGACCTCACACACCACACACCCCATCTCCCTTAGTCAAGGGGGTACAGTAACCACTCCTAGTCAGCGGAAAAACCCTGCCTGCCACCCCGCGAAGCCTGGCAGCGCAGCACGTCAACCGACTTAGCTATCGAAATAGTGTATGTATGTGTGTGTGTGTGTGTGTGTGTGTGTGTGTGTTCAAATTCAAATTAGAATATTTTATTGCCATATTTTTCATACATATACATACACACCCTGACACCTTGCTTGGTCAAACGCTTTCATTTCTGTCTGTCAACATCTACCTTTCGTTCCTGCTGAAAGTACGTCTAAATACAGCCTGTGCCGAAGAAGGGTGACCTTTCCAATCCCTCAAACTACCGCCCTATAGCTTTACTTTATTGTTTATCTAAAACTTTTGAATCAATCCTTAACAGCAAGATTCTTAGGCATCTATCCACTTCTGAGCTTTCTGATCGCCAGTATGGGTTCCGCAAGGGGCGTTCTGCTGGTTATCTCTTGCCTTCCTAACCGACTTTTGGTTATCCTTTCTTATCCGTTTCGATGAAACTTTTGCTGCTGCGCTAGACATATCAAAAGATTTTGTTACCGTCTGACACAAATCTTTGCTTTCCAAACTACCCTCCTACGAATTCTATCCTTTTCTCTGTACATTTATTTCTAGTTTCCTTTCCGGCCGATCTATCTCTGCTGTAGTACACGATCACTGTTCTTCCTCGAAACCTATCAACAGTGGTGTCCAACAGGGCTCTATCATAATTTATCTCCCACTCTCTTTCTGTTGTTCATTGATGATCTATCCAAAACGATTCTTACGCAGATGACTACTCTGTATTACTCAACTTCTTTTAAAAGAGGACCCACCCAATGTAATGCCGGGATGTGAAGGCAGGAGAAGAAACTTAGAAGTATAAGGAAAAGACGTAGGTTAAGTCATTATAAATGATTACAAGTAGTCATAAGTGAACATAAGTAGTTATGAGTAATTATAAGTCACTAAAAGGCCATCATAGATATGTAAGAAATTGTAAGTAGGTATCCTTGATCATAACCTATAACATAACACATCCCTCCCCCCTCAGACTACAATTACATCAGGGCCCGTATCCTCGACAACTATTAATACTAAACTTGGTATTAACTTTCGACTTTGGTATTAACTTCACTCTCAAAGTGTATCCTCAACAACTATTAGCCTAATACCTACTCTTAACTTTGGTATTAACTTGAGAGTGCTGGCGAGGACTTCTAAACACTTAATAGTAAAGTTAATAGTGAAACCCAGACCCAGACCCATATCAACATGGCCCCCGGACTTCCTCGTCCAGCCCGCCTCCGCAATTTAGAGTTTGATAGGGCGCTTTGGAACTGTATAACGATGGTGAACTTGTCAAGACATATTAGACCGTGCAGGAATGGAGTATGTGACTGATTTGGTGAGAAGAGAGCTACAAGATCCAGTTCAAAGGGAGCATTCCGCACCCCGGGGTTGAAAGTGATTATGACTTAAAGGTACTTGGCTACAGGAAAAATGCTGCAGTGTTCAAGTGATGAGTTAGGGGTAAGCCAGAGTAGTGTAAGCAGGGTGATTGTGGAAACTCTGGCCGCCCTCAGTGACCCGTAGGTAGTCGGAGGTTTATCCAGTCTCCCTTGATAGGGTGGAGATCCGTGTAAAGCAAGCAGAATTCTACCAACTTGCCGGTGTTGTGGGAGTGATAGACTGTACCCATGTGAAAATAATGGCACCAAAGGAAAACGATGTAGTTTATGTCAACAGAAAAAAAAAAATAAACATAGCTTGAACATACAATTAGTGTTTGATGCCTTTGTTATTGATTAAAATGTGAAATATTCGAGTTAAGGAAAACAAAACATGGGAAAAAAACTTTTATTTGTAGCAGAAAGGTACACACATGCAAATGAAAAAGATGACATTAAAATTGCATTAAAATGTCATTTAGAATATGATTTATAATTATTGCTGCCGGTTATTCATATTGAGATAATGGTGGTAAGAAAGCTTGTTAGAGACGTCTGCCAGTGTGAGGGAGGAGGAACGAAAGGTCGAGGTGACCACATCGCGAACATCATGACTTATGAGTGAAGTAAAACGAGGTTACTTGGTTTCTGTTTACAAAGTTCCAAGTGGAAAAACAACTTTATTGTGAATTCAGTGTATACTTTTCTGGAGTATTGTGTTTACTGAGTGAATTGGTGACCAATCTGTTGCTATTTGTGTCTTGCTTGAAGATATTCATCATTGGATTCAAAGCTATGGTATTAATGTGCAATAGTCACCATAACAAAATACGTAGTAATTAATTATATATGTCAACCTATTTATTTTCATGAGATCATGGTATGACCACTGAGAAACATAGCTTTTTATCTTGGCTCCATTACAAATTCAGTATATAATTACTCTATTAGTGGAATCTAGTTTTCAGCATCTTTTATTATTATGCCAATATTCTAAGCACTCAGCTTGCAAACATGCTTAGGTTTATGTTGTCAGTTTGGGTCGGACTTATGTGAACACTTTACCAAGTGACCTAAGATTACTTAATGCTCGCAAAGCTATGGTATTAACGTGCAATGGTCATCATACCAAAATACGTAGTAATTAATTATATATGTCAACCTAATTATTTTCATGAGATCATGGTATGACCGCTGAAAACAGCTTTTTTTATCTTAGCTCCATTACAAATTCAGTATATAATTATTCATATATTCAATAAAGTAGTGGAATCCAGTTTTCAGCATCTTTTATTATGCCAATATTCTAAGCACTCAGCTTGCAAACACGCTTAGGTTTATGTTGTCAGCTTGGGTCGGACTTAGGTGAACACTTTACCAAGTGACCTAAGATTACTCAATGCTACCCTATAGGTATACTACATCTTTGATTGTGAGTTCATCAGAGAGCACTGGAGAGCAGCATGAGTCTAATTAGGTGCTAATGAATATCCTGCCTGCATCACAGACTACATAAAATGCAAATATGATCAGTGCCTAAAGGTGTTATAAGCTAATGATGGTAAATATATATATATATATATATATATATATATATATATATATATATATATATATATATATATATATATATATATATATATATATATATATATATATATAAAACTGTCTGCCCTAATGTCCCTCCCACTTTTGAAGGCCAAATGACGCCCCTGATTGTAACAACACATCTTGTAACACCCATGACTGGGTGCCGGTGCAAATCTCCTCATTTAACACCGAGAAATTAATCTAGGCTCTAGGGAACTCGGAAAAATCCAAGTTAGAGAGTGCTGGCTGTGGAGATTGAACCAGTGACCTTCGACATACAAAGCCATGTCTGTCAGTCGAGCCAATAAAGGTAAAGGTAAAGTTGGGGCATACGCTATAGCAGCGCGTGGCCTCGGTGCTCATCTCCGTAACATTGGGCCTTGAGCCTGTGGTGAGAGGGAGCCCATTACCACGGGACACAGGGCCAGTGTGACATCCGGGCTACCACAGTTTCCCCAGGTAGTCATTTATCGACCAGCCCGAGAGGGAGGATGATCAGCTGGGTGAGCTGCACGCCGACTGCCCAGGCCGGGATTTGAACCCGGGCCCGCGTAGAAGCCAGGCATGCTGACCACTAGACCACGGAGGCGTATTGGAGCCCAATCTCAAGTGAACCCACTCACAATGGCACACAATTTTTTTTCCGGTAAATTTTGTGCTTTGAATGAATTTGCTAATCATTTCTGTCGAAAAACAGCACAAATTATTTTTCACCCCTTCCACCCTAACCTCCTCAGTAATAAAAAAAAAAAAGTGACAAAATCATAGCCTTGAGGCAGTAATATTCAGCCCCAGCATCAAAAAATTATACTGCTGCCCTATGAAAGGCATCTCTTAACTCCGATGAAGTAGGTGGTGACTGGTGGAGCAGCTTCATTGTCATCCCTTGCAGTGGCAGGTGTCATTGGGCCAGCAGATGATGAAGCAGTGGCTGGTGTCATAGGGCCAGCAGATGATGAAACAGTGGCTGGTGTCATAGGGCCAGCAGATGATGAAACAGTGGCTGGTGTCATAGGGCCAGCAGATGATGAAGCAGTGGCTGGTGTCATAGGGCCAGCAGATATTGAAGCGGTGGCTGTTGCCGGAGCAGCTAATGGTATCTTTTCCACAAGTAATGAACAATGTGCTGGGATGGTCTCTAGCAATACTGATAAAGTGTGTATCTACAAAGAATATGAATTTAAGGGTAATTAATAAATTGTTTTAATAAGAATATAAAGTTTTTGCCAAAAACATACAGGCCAGTCAATATTTCACTGCTGCTTGACTGTTGCTGCTGTCCTATCCCTAGTACATCATGTCAATGCTGAATGGCTCTGGTACCCCTTCAAATACATGAGA
This sequence comes from Eriocheir sinensis, assembly GCF_024679095.1. Lineage (NCBI taxonomy): Eukaryota > Metazoa > Arthropoda > Malacostraca > Decapoda > Varunidae > Eriocheir > Eriocheir sinensis. The sequence continues at coordinate 11,530,164 of NC_066553.1, read as the reverse complement.
CGAGCAGCCTATGATGTCATACACCAGTTTATCTACCATAGTTAATGTCATAGTTATATAGGCAGGCGCCTGCGTATCTGTGGTGCCACATGTGTGGGGCACTCAGGTGCTGGGGAAAATGTCATTGTTACGATGGGGCAGGGGTAAACCAGTGTATGCTGTGAGGCCTTGGTGTGGAAGTTCCCTGCCTGAACTGTGCAGCTAATCCCCCATACAGTGAGGGCCTTTTTTACTCCCTCAGGGGCTGTGCAGCTGAGAGAGTGGTGTACATGAGTGTGAGTGTGTGAGTAAGTGTGTGCCTGTCTTGGCTAAAACCCTTCACTGGGGGAAGACAACCAAGGTATTTAGATAGATTGATAGTCATTGACAGATGAACATTAAAAAAATTTCTATATCAAATATGCAGTTCACTGCTATGAACTTATTAACTTTAAGCTGAAATAAAGGCATTGTGGCCAGTATAGCTGCATTCTGTGAGCACATAAAAATATATTAGTTATAACTAATATATGTTTTACATTTAAAGACATAACAACTAAAAAAAATTACCAGTCTGCCGCTGCTCATTCTTGCACTTGGCAATGCAAGGCTTTGATTTTTGTTGTACGTTGTACCAACGCCTCTCACAGTCATCCTGCGTACGGGGTCCACTCCCAGGGAAGGCACTGTCAGGGTATAAATGTGAAGCAAGTTTCTTAATCGTTTCACTATGGCATGCTTTTTATTTCCCATAACTTCTCCAATAACATTTAATACATGCTGTGATGGAAAGCTAAATCAGTACCAATATTTTATTTACATGCATCATAAGACATTAACTTTTTAGTTGTTATGAACATGGCCATAAATACTACTTTTCATTACCTACTTTTCTAAAATGCTTTTCTCTAAGTAGGAGGATATTACACAACACAGCTATACAAAAAAATTCAAAGCATTAATCTTAATTCCATTCTTTTGAGTACTTCTAACCTAACATTATATCACCAGAAACTGTTTGACCAATGCTATCAAAATAATATTTTAATCTTACTTTACCATTCTCATCAAATCTACCTATTCCGATATAGTCTTAACATAAAATATTTGTAAAAGTGTTGAGAGCCTGGCATGCCCAACCACCCACCCCCCAAAAAAAATCTAAATAAGGAATAAATAAAATAACAGGTAAATATGACTTGACTCTCTTATACTAACCCCCTTTCCACCCTAACAAACTTGGGGACCTACCATGTTAGGTTAGGACTAGGGATTGTCGTTTTGGACCTTTTTCTTTGTCCCGGGATTCCGGGATAAAATTAGCCCTAATCCCGGGATCCCGGGATTTCCCGGGATTTTCAATTGTCTAAAATTGCACATTATACCTAGTTTCACGTTCAGATTTTTGATGTGCTTAACATTAATAGATATGCAAAAATATTACTGTAGATTGACTGTCTTATTAATTCCACTTAATATTTAATTCCAAATTTTCAGCATACACTTTGTTTCTCAATCTCAACAAAGTAAAAGGAATAAGAATAAGAGCTAGTATATGCTGCGTTTACTACTTTTTTTTCTGCTTCCGAATTCCAATGTGAATGACAATGTGAATTATAGTTCATTATCGCTGATAAAGAAAGAAAGAAAATATTAGCAATAAGTAGCTAAAACGTTGGGAACTATGGCAACAGCGATCAGCTGTGCGGGCAGGCAAACAGACAGACAGACAGACAGTTTACTGGTAACCGTCACTGTTCGGTCACTCACGCGAGGAGGGAAAGTGTGCTGTTTTTTTTTTTTTTTTTTTAAGCTGTCACGCTCATCTCAATGCCGTATACATACAGCTAAGTGGAATATGCAGACATGGTGTTCATTATACGGGCTCTGTTACGGGTAACGGGAGTGCCATGGCTGCTTTATAATACTCGAGAATACCTAAACAGTAAGTCCTTCCTTCACAGTGTTCACACACACACACAAAACACTCCTCACGGGACACCCTGTATATACATATAAATAGAAGCACAAGTTCACAAGTTCACAACTATCCTGCAGTCAAATTTGTCTTTGTCTTTTTTTTTCTTTTTTTTATACTTAATTTCATGATTTTTCATCTCGGGATTTCCCGGGATTTGCAAAAATATCCCGGGATTATTAAACCTTGAAAATTGTCCGGGATCCCGGGATCCCGGGAAACAAACCCTAGTTAGGACGTGTTTGGTAGGACATGTTTAGCAGGAGTTGGTTTAGTTATGTTAGATTGTTGAGGGAGTGGGGGTTGCAGCAGAAATGGTCATGATAATGCTATTCACATGGAGCAGTAGGAAAAAGTATGTCCTGTTTGGAAACTCTGTGGTTGTGTTTGTATACAAAAATACCCATTTGACGAGGTTAGGTTAGTTTGCAAGTTACTGGAATCATGGATATGTGAATATGTAACAAAAAAAATAAAAGCGTTAACCTTAATTTCATTATCTTGAGTACATTCCAATCTAACATTATATCACCATAATCTGTTTGGCCAATGCTATAAATATACTATTTTAATCTTACTTTACCGTTCTCACGAAACCTACCTATTCCCATATAGTCTTGACATAAAGTAGCCTACTTGTAAAAGTGTCCATAGTCTGGCATGCCTAGCATCCCCCCCCAATAAAAATAAATAATAAACAAATAAAAATAAATAAAGAATAAAAAAAAGGGCCAATATGCCCTAACTATCTATACCAACCCCCTCTTCCCCCCCAACAAACTTGGCATGTTAAGTTAGGATGTGTTCGGTAGGACGGGGCAGGTTTGGCACTTGGGGACCTACCATGTTAGGTTAGGATGTGTCAGGTAGGACAAGTTTAGCAGGAGTTGGTTTAGTTATGTTAGATTGTTGAGGGAGTGGGGGTTGCAGCAGAAATGGTCATGATGATGCTATTCACATGAAGCAGTAGGAAAAAGTATGTTCTGTTTGGAAACTCTGTGGTTGTGTTCGTATACAAAAATACCCATTTGACGAGGTTAGGTTAGTTTGCAAGTTACTTAAATCATGAATATGTGAATATGTAACAAAAAAATAAAAGCATTAACCTTAATTTCATTATCTTGAGTACATTCCAATCTAACATTATATCACCATAATCTGTTTGACCAATGCTATAAATATACTATTTTAATCTTACTTTACCATTCTCACAAAACCTACCCATTCCCATATAGTCTCGACATAAAGTACTTGTAAAAGTGTCCATAGTCTGGCATGCCTAGCATCCCCCCCCCCCCCCAATAAAAAAAAAGAATAAACAAATAAAAATAAATAAAGAATGAAAACAGGGCAAATATGCCATAACTATCTATACCAACCCCCTCTTCCCCCCCAACAAACTTGGCATGTTAAGTTAGGATGTGCTCGGTAGGACAGGGCAGGTTTGGCATGGTTAGGTTTAGTTATGTTAGGTTGTTGAGGGAGAGGGGGTTGTGGCAGAAATGGTCATAATGAAACTATTCAGATACAGAATGAAAAGGAATGTTCTGTTTGGAAGGTCAGTGGTTGTGTTATTATGCAAAAAATACCCAATTGATTAGGTTAGGTTAGTTTGTAAGCTGATTGAACCATGAATATGTGATTACCAACCTTGTTACAGCTTCTGCCACTTCAGTCCACGCTCTCTTCTTATCCTCAGGGGTGATACTCTTCCCATAACACCCTCTGATTATACGTATTTTTTCTTGAATTTGATGTAAGAAGACCGTTTCATCTGGCGACCAATTAAACTTACTCCTTTTCTGCGCTGGTTCTCCGGCCCGTAGATCATTGGGGCAGATGACGTGGTTATGGTGCGGTAATTTCAGCAGAGCAAGTCGTGACGCAGGCGGGGAGATACGGGCATTGACGAGTGACGGAGTAAAAACAGCCTTTGAGGCTGCTTCTATCTGCCACAAAACTCAGTATTTTCTTGTGTTTGCCATTTATTATGTTTCTGTTGTACATTTATACATCTTTCCTTTATTATTCTTTTGAAATATATACTTAATTCATGTCGGATGTTTACGTTTTGCACGGAGGCGTCCTTAGCAACGAGACCGCCATAAAGAAGAAGAAGAAGAAGATAATAGTAGCCAGGATTTGCTAATACCTACACTCAAAGTTGACGAGGATAGCTTTTACTCTTAATAATTTGAAACTATTAACTTTGATAGTAACTTTAAGAGTAAAAGTTAATAGCTCTCGAGGATACGGGCCCAGATGGTGCAATACTGTCCCGCCAGATTTTCCGCGTCTGCCGTCCCTCCCTTTCCTCCCCTTCCCCACTACCAGCGCACGCACTTCGGAATTGTTGCCAGCCCTTGCTTGTCAATACCCTATCAGTTAAAGTCATCCACCCTTGTATAGATTTTTTCCGCTGCTCCACATATAATTTCGTCACCTTGCACGTTAAGAGACCGTACCCATATATAAACTACCCTAATCTTCCTTTCATTTTTAATTAAACCGTAATAGATTATAAATCAGCTACTTGGCCCTTTTGTCCGCGCTACGGGGCCACCCCAGGGCGGGTTTAAAATCCTGAGGGCGTCTTGCCCGGGCCTCATTCACTCGCCCACTCACCCCCCTGTTGTACTCGCAGGTAAGCACGTGACTCTCCCGCCTTCGCCCCCCCCCCCCCCTGTTTTTTTCCCCCTACGTGTCCCCAGTGTTAGTTACCGTCTCCCCTTTAGCCAATGTGTATCTTAATTATCCTGTAAATGCATTTCTGATCCCAGTAAATGAAATAAGTATCATTTCGCCCGCTCTCACTCACTCGCCCACTCACCCCCCTGTTGTACTCGCAGGTCTGGCGCCCCCACTCTCTGCCACACACACACACACCTACACACCCACACCCACACACCTCATATACCTACACGAAACCCGTGATTCTTTCCCGATGTGTTCCTTTAGTTGTTAATCTCAATACTTCTCTTCTTTCCGTGATAAGGGTTATAGGAGGGGAACCCCCGTCAGCGTTCTTGGAGCCTGGCGGGGGGAAGTAAGAACGGGGAGTCGAGCCCCCCCTCAAAAATTTCCGTCTTATGCCCCTATTACGGGAAGGACTTTGTAAGTATATAGATATCTAGGCCATTAATCTGTGGTTTATCTCTAGGGTAAGAAGTGTTAGTAAAATAGGGGCTGTATGTTTTGTCGTTTCGACGGAAATTGTGCTCGCTGTGTACGGGCCTCCCTGGAAGTGTAAAGTTCCCCTCTCTGAGTTTTTTCATATATCTTATGTACCTGTTTTTTTTAAATAGATGTACACCCGCGCAAGGGTAAGGTTTTTTCGTGGAGAATTCTCAGCCATGTTCTGATTACCATTGTGAGAGGAGACACTAGAACTCAGTCGTGTGTCAATTCGTCCACTTCTGTCAGTTTCGGGGAAATCGTGCCTTTATTCAGTTATTAGCTGTGAATCTTGTCATCAGGCATGACTATGTGTACAGTCGGCTATAGAGAGTAGTGTCACACTGTCCAGTAAGTTTCGTTCAGAAAGCGACATCTGGCAACCCCTCCACGCGACATGAAAATTATTACATCCTATCGAAATCGTAATGTTGTGGTGATCGGTGGTCACAGGTGCACTCTCCATAATTCTGAGATAGATATGTATCAAAAGTGCCCGTCGCTAACGCTTAATAAATATTTTTTCTTTAGGCTCTGTCGCTACATATTGACACGAGCTTTTAGTTTCGGTCAAATTTAGTCAAGAGCAACTCTAAGTTGTTTATCAAACTATGATACATTTAAAAATATACTGCACTTATTAAGGGAGATTGTTATGCCTTTTAACTAAAAAAATAAATCCCTGACAGCCGAGATCTTGTTCTTTATTAAAAAAAATTATACGTAATAATAGGCTATAAACATTCACATGATGGCGTCGTCCACCGCGGGCTTTTCCGCGCTCGCACTCCACACACACACACACACACACACACACACACACACACACACACACACACACACACATGTATTTATACTTAGATATTACGTAATATTCACGGATAAATAATTTTAGATTTTTGATGATCTGAATTGTCTTTGAGGCTTTATAGTGACGGGAATTAAGGCTGCGAGTTAAACAGACCCTCAAGCCTATTTGCTGTTTGATGGTAAGGAGCATTAGTCACTGCCTGCCTCTGTGAAGGACAGCATTGCACGCGGTATTTTCAAAGTTTAATAAGAAAAAGTGTTTCAGACTGTTCGTGATGTTTTACCTCGTCGTCATCATCATCATGTAGAAGACATTCATTATCGCATTTCTAAATTGAATTCATGTAATCTGGTATATTTCTAACTACATTATATTATAATATAATATTATACAATATTATAATTATACGGTCACACACACACGATACACACTGATACGCGTCACTATCATCGCCAGTGAATGCGTCACCGTGGTATAGTTGCCAGATACCGCCACCAGGCTAAACATTCTGAAAACCGTGACACCACTCTCTATCGTCGACTGTACCTCCTAAACTAAGTCTCACATGAATAAATGTACCAACCCCTATTTAAAGGCCTTTATTTCTTATCTCTTCTCCCCATCGTGAGTTTGGTCCGGCCGGCTGTGAGTTAAAGTACCATTTTACCGCCCCGAGTCTTCCCCGCTCACCACGTTACCCCCCTGCCCAAGGGATCAGAGTCTTGCTCTGGGTCACTTTAACCCCTAATTAAATCCTTAGTCCTTTATTATACAAATACTTTAAGGTTCCCAGTGAGCTACCGGTGACATAGTTCATCGGTAGATCTCTGGGTGGTGGCAGCAAAACTACCCCCAGGGTGAGCCCCCTTGTTTTTCCCCAGACACCCATTAGTTGAATTCCCTTTTTTAACATCATTTAGTGCCCCGAATTTCCGGGCACGACACCAACAGGAACTATACAATTCCAGGCTGGGGACCTCAGAACGGTTAACCTCACACTATCATTTCCGATTGAGGCAAGAAGAAGTCGGTGTCTTTCAACGCCTCAAGAACTCAATTTCTCTACCTCTCCACTCGACACAATCTTCCAAACACCTATTCCCTATTCTTCGACTACACTCAGCTGTCACCTTTTTTCAACACTAGACATCCTTGATCTATCCTTAACTCAAAATGTCAACTGAAAACTCCCCAGCAAACATTGATACGGCGGGCCGATAACGGCAAGTACCGGTAGAGCGGTAAAGCGGCAGCTACAAGTCGGGCCGATTTATAATCTCGATGATTTTCCTGCATCGATCCATCCACGTAAAAGTGGTTTTGGGCAGATGTAGATATTAAGATTTTTTCCAACATCGGAGAGGAATAAAAATTTATTTTGGCCCTATTTGATAATTCCACATTAATCATCAGTTGAGAAAACTAGGTAAGGTATGAGCGCGTAAATTACACAGATTGTCATGATTTCACTATTCAGGGAATGGCCTGTGGAAAATTACCGCGGGAGTCCCCGCCATTTTGATTGAGAGAGCGGGAAGAGTCACAGATCAGGCGGGGGCAGCGAGCTTTTCAAATCATATCCGTTATTACTGCCAACGCTGAGCTATGTGTGGGATGCATGACCCACTATGACCAATTGCATGTGTTAGGTTATTAATAAAAAATAATTCCATAGCCGTTAGGGCGTTTTAGCGTAAGTGTTGCACAGAAAACGAGATGACAGTATGGCGAGAGCTGGCATCTTGACCGCGGAGCCCGGCCTGAGCATTGTGGGACGGCCGCCATCTTCCGAGTCATCTCCTGCCCAGACTTCGACGCGAGCAGACGTCCCTTCCCAGCCTCCCGCGCCACGCTGTCCATCGTGGGGTTTTCCTGCCAGAGTGATTGTGTACTCAGGCGAGGGAAGCCGTTGGGAGGTAAGGAGGGCACTTCGTGTTGCAGAGAGGAACGAGAAGAGGACACAAGACTCCAGGCCGAACGGACCACGAGGAAGACCAGGTGTGGCTTCCCCCTTCTTCTAGCTACAGCTAAGTAACCATTTGCTAGGATGTTTTAACGTAGATAGCTAGGTTGCTATGTGCTTGGTTTAATTAATTATTGTTAATTTCCAGCGAGTTTCTTTGTTGTTTTCAATAAACTTAAGAGCAGGTTTATCTGGCTTTTGCTTATCCTATGAGAGATGTGATTGGTCAGATATTTAAATAAATAAGGACTAGAGGGGCTGTGAGTCTGATAACTCAATTTTCAGTTATTTTATTTTATAATTTTTTTTATTGCTGAGAATTTACGGGATTTTCGGAAGTCCAGACCTTTCAAGAACCCCACACAGATGTTGTTTAAAAGTTGCTTGAAGTCTCATATAAACATGGAAAATTGATTCCAATTAGTATCACTGTATATAACTACAAACTTAATTAAAACAGTGAAATATAACGGCTCTATGGCGGCCTGCCGGCACCATGTCGTTCACCTTTGAACTCGCTGGTTACAAATATGTGAGAAAGGATTTCTTTACTGTTCGTTTTTAGTTTCTAAATTTCCCTTTCATTTGTATGATTAAAATTCAATTACGTATTCCAACACTTGACGTCTACTAAAAAAATTGTATGAAGATAAATAATTACAGTTTTTTTATGAAATTGTCTAGACATGAATCTGAATAAATAAGCATTATGTAGAACATTACAAGATACTTGGAAAGAAACAAGAAAATATAATAAAAATATCTTAAGCAAATGATATATTACTGGAACACGTTTGTTTACATCCGGGACCGCCGCTTCCCGCCACGCACCTCAAGCTCTGTCGAACGTAGCCTACACACGACGATAGAGAGTAGTGTCACGGTTTTCAGAATGTTTAGCCTGGTGGCGGTATCTGGCAACTAAACCACGGTGACGCATTCACTGGCGATGTTAGTGAAGCGTTTCAGTGTGTACCGTGTGTGTGTGACCGTGAAATTATAATATTGTATAATATTATATTATAATATAATGTAGTTCGAAATATACCAGATTACATGACTTCAATTTAGAAATGCGATAATGAATGTCTTCTACATGATGATGATGATGATGATGGCGAGGTAAAACATCACGAACAGTCTGAAACACTTTTTCTTATTAAACTTTGAAAATACCGCGTGCAATGCTGTCCTTCACAGAGGCAGGCAGTAACTAATGCTCCTTACCATCAAACAGCAAATAGGCTTGAGGGTCTGTTTAACTCGCAGCCTTAATTCCCGTCACTATAAAGCCTCAAAGACAATTCAGATCATCAAAAATCTAAAATTATTTCTCCGTAAAGATTACGTAATATCTAAGTATAAATGTGTGTGTGTGTGTGTCGCTGACTAGCTGACCCTTTGTCGCTGATGGACATGTCTCCCGTCCCCACCCAGCCTCTCTCTCTCTCTCTCTCTCCTATTTTTTTAGGTATTAAAAATTATGCGTTTCCACAGCCACTGACGTTACAGCTCAACTGCAGTGCCTGCGGACATAAGGGCTTTAATAAAAAAAAACCGCTGCTCCAGCCGTCAAGGCCCGCGGTCGACGACGCCATCATGTGAACGTTTATAGCCTATTATTACGTATAAAAAAAAATATAAAGAACAAGATCTCGGCTGTCAGGAATTTTTTGTTTTTAGTTAAAAGGCATAACAATCTCCCCTAACAAGTGCAGTATATTTTTAAATGTATCATAGTTTGATAAACAACTTAGAATTGCTCTTGACTAAATTTGAACGAAACTAAAAGCTCGTGTCAAAATGTAGCGACAGACCCTAAAGAAAAAAAATATTTATTATGCGTTAGCTACGGGCACTTTTGATAAATATCTATCTTAAAATTATGTAGAGTGCACCTGTGACCACCGATCACCACAACAGTACGATTTCGATAAGATATAATAATTTTCATGTCGCGTGGAGGGGTTGCCAGATGTCGCTTTCTGAACGAAACTTACTGGACAGTGTATCACTACTCTCTATAGCCGACTGTACACGGACCACGCGGCCATCACTGATCTTTCTAAGGGAAAAAACCAACACGGTCGTCTGGCAAGATGGTTCTTAACGATCCAAGCATACAATCCGGAAATAAAATACATCACCGGGAAAACAAATGTGGTCGCAGATGCCTTATCACGAAATATTCCAATAGTTGCGATTACCAACTCAGAGGTCATCCACAACTTCACTTCACCTGAGCTACACACTGCTCAGCGAGACCACCCAGTGTGGAAGAGGATAATTTACGCCTTAGAGTCGGGAGACGAAACAAACCTTCCTGAATTGCCAGTTCCCTTTTCACAATTTTTCCTATCAGAGGACAACCTCCTTTGCAGGTCATGGCCAACCAAACCAGTACCTATAGAACAACTGGTCGTCCCAGATAAATACGTCCCCGTGACGCTTAACCTGGTCCATGACACACCCATTGCGGGTCACCCAGGAAGGGACAAGACACTGTCTGTCACCAGACAGAAATACTACTGGCCCACATTACGGGTTGATGTAGAAAAATATGTCGCACAATGCGTCGTTTGTGCTAAGCACAAGGGGGCCGTGAAAGGGCCAGCACCTATGTTGCAATACCCAGTACCAGAGGCACCATGGGATGTTGTAAATATAGACTTATTACAGCTCCCCCAGAGCCAACATGGTTCGCGCTACTTATTTGTGTGCGTCGACCAGGGCCCAGGGGCGGTATACACAAACGTTCTTAGCATCGCTAAGTGCACTTAACGGCAAAGAATCGTTAAGTTTTCTACTTATAGCCTTTTCCATTTAGCGTAACCCGTTTCTGGGTCATGATCTGAAGAGTCCCTTGATAGATAGAGTCCCGACAGCCTAAGATTTGGACGCCATTATTGGCCCTGTCTTCGCCGCGAGACCGTGTGCTAGTGTTTGAAAAGCGCGGCGAAAACACAGGGCCAATAAAGGCGTCCAAATCTTAGGTTGTCGGGACTCTATGAGGGACTCTACAGATCACGACCCAGAAACGGGTTACGCTAAATGGAAGATGCTATTAAAATGGCGCTGGGCCGCTTAGCGCTGAAGCTGGAGCACTTAGCGGGCGGAAAATTTAAGGCGGGGAAGGGGCTCCCATAGCACCGTTAAAAATGCATAAGTATTGCAACATGGTGGATTACAGCGGGAGGAAAGGCATCACCTCCTAATATATCTGCCTCGTCTAGACGAATTGGAGGCGTGTAATGATTTGAAACTCATCCTGAAATATCTGTGGACTGTGCTGACCATGCTGAGATGAGTGGTTCGGCGAGGCGGACCTTGGAAACACCTACATGGCCATCACGACTGAAGTGGTGTTCACCGACAGGTAAAATGCAGGTGCAACCTTCACAGACTGACAGAGATTGAGTGATAACAGACACTTGATACCCTACAAGCTATTGCTGGTGACCGCCTGCCACCATCCACAGGCTGTCACAAGGAGCCCTGGGAGTAACCTTGCTGGAAGCCCCGCGGGCCGCAGTGTGTGGCTGGCGTTATACAGCCCCCAGCCATCGCCTGGAGGGCATCCAGTGTCTGTTATCACTTACCTTAGGTAGTCTGTGAAGGTCCAGTCATCACTGGTGCACGTGTATCTTACCTGTGATCAACACCGGCAGCCACAGACTCCTGCCCAAGGAACGAACACAGGTGAGCCAATATTTTACCTCGCCAGACTTATCCTTTACAATAATCAACTCTTTAAACCTAACACACCTGTTAATCTTGTGACTGACTTCAACAAACGTTTCCCACCAATCTTACCAAACCCTAAACAATACCTATTTGGGTCACTAGTGTCTGTTATTTAATTTTTACTTGACTAACCTCCCAGCGGCGATAAACCAAACCTAACCTGGGTAAATTTATCATTGACATATAGTTATTTCAACTTAATCTGTTATTTAAGATAGCCAGTTTTAACCAAATCAACAATTATTTAGAAAAGTTGATATTTTTAACCTAACTTAAATGTCAGAAGTGTCCTAACAAAATTACCTTCCTTTGCTTATTTTTAGTAACCAAACCAAATCAATTTGACGTACCGGTAGCTCTTAAACCGAACTTGCTCTAATACTCAAGCTTGCATCACTTATGACTTTTTTCCTTTAATCCTAAATCAACTTGTTTAGAAACCTTGCTCTGACATACCTAACTTAATATAAGTTCACCTCTCCTAACTCAGATAAATTTCCGATTTGTGTTACTGACTATTTTTTAAACAAACATTTTGATTTTGGACATAAATTTTTTACCAAACTAACTATCATTCAGAATGTTGCCTTATTTTAACTTAACAAAAAATTATAAACATCACCTAACCTCATTGATCCTACTTAACGAACGGTAGCTATCCCTTCTGTAAAATACCTCCCAGGAATCCCTGGGTGTTGCAAAATGATACTAATACCCATGCTAGCTAGCATTGTAGTATTGTTTAATTTGTTTTGGTCATGTCTTTTTTTCACATTTGAAATTAATTAGTTCACAATATATTATGGCTTTTGTTATTTGCAGCTTCCTTTCTTATGAAGATCTAAAAGTGAATTTTATGATTATTCTTAGTCTTACTCCCAAATAGCTATTAAAGTCAATCAACAATGCTAAAATCTTTTTGAACAAAAAAAATTGCAAATTGGTCCATGAGTCAAGAGTTTTGACTTCTGGACAAGTATAGATATAGATATAGGGCAGGTACCAAAGCATTTCTAATTGTAATGTATCTATTTGCAGTGATCGTGATGACATTGACAACAACGAGCAAGTCCTCCTAGACCTAGAGTGACCTCAAGCTGGTATTCGCCACATAACATTATTGTTTAATCATTTAGTTTTTGTCATCCAGCATCAAGCAATCATTCCCATGCAAGAATATAATGCACAATATAAGCAACTTCAATTGCTAGAAAATAAGACAATGTTGCCAGCCCATATAGTGTGCACTGTGCAGTAAATAACTCATGTAGATAATGCCTGTTATTCTATCACATACTTATGTCGATGCAATGTCTTTTAGTTCTTGCTTCGGGTATATTAATTACTAATCCATTCTTATTTCTCCGACGGCTATTTCCTGTGTCGATACGTCAATCAGTTCAGTACTTTTATTTTCTAAGCTTGTGTTTTGCAATTCTTTGCCAATTAAATCACTGGACACATCTTAATAAATATCACAGATTTAATTATCATATATCGGTCCCATAAGTTTATTTCAGATGCTCTTGAAACAACATCTGTCCATTCATAGTCCAACTTAACCTGGTAGCAGCAATGGGCCAAATTTGTGGCTTTACCGTGTACCAGCGATGGGCCACATTTTTGCCATGATATAAACCCCCAAAAATAGATGATGCATAAACTGATCACAAATGTGTTGATATATATTATGAAATGATTTGCGAGAGTGATGATTTTTTCTCATTTTTCTTGCTCGGAGGGACCTTTAAGAAACATGATCCCTGCAGCTACCAGGTTAACCTCTTTTAGTGTAGTACACTAATCAAGAAAAACATCCCAATTAATATATATGTATATATATATATATATATATATATATATATATATATATATATATATATATATATATATATATATATATATATATATATATATATATATATATATATATATATATATATATATATATATATATATATATATATATATATATATATATATATATATATATATATATATATATATATATATATATATATATATATATATATATATATATATATATATATATATATATATATATATATATATATATATATATATATATATATATATATATATATATATATATATATATATATATATATATATATATATATATATATATATATATATATATATATATATATATATATATATATATATATATATATATATATATATATAGATATAAATATATATATATATATATATATATATATATATATATATATATTGTTACGGCTGCCTGAGGTTCCCGCCAGGAAGTGACGTCACCGAGCGGGAAGGCCTGTGATTGGGGCGCGCACGAGGGCCTTGGGGGACGCAGGCAGAGCAGTTGGATTCGAACCTCGGTCGGGACCTGAGGCTCGTAGCGTGGCGGTGCACGGACCCCCTTGGAGAAAGTGCCTGGTATTGGCGGTGTTTGGGTTTGTGGACTTTATTAGAGGGTTTCGACGGTCAACAAGTGGCCGGACCCCGGTGGAACAGTGTGGGAACTGTGACAAAGGAAATAAACCACGTTAAACCGGCGGATTGTGTTTCTCAGAGCCCGCCGAGGTGGAAGGGGTTTGCTTTCTCCACAGTAAAGTGCACTGGTAGCCAGAGGCTGGATTTCACGCACGCTGTCGCTCTCGGAGGGAACACAGGGTGGCACACACGCCTGGGAGTCGCACCTCAGGGGACCAAGGACCCGGCGTGCCGGAAGTAACGTGAGTAGCCCATCCAGACGTTGGACGCCAGCCACAAGGAGCGGTGAGTCTCCTGGGGACGCTGACGGGGTTTTGGGGCGCCTGGGTGAGGTTACAGTGGTGTCAAGTGTCGGGATATTGTTGGTCTGTCTGAGGGTGCCGCTGGAGTTGCGTGTGGTGCTACGGGGAGTGTTGGGACAGTGTGAGAGCGACGGGCAGCGTGTGGGAGGGTTACGCCCTGTGTGCACGCGTCGTCATTTTCTTGCCCGGTCTTGCTGCGTGGACGCCGCGTGGGGGAGTCAGCTGACCGGAAAAGCGGGAAGAGGATCAGCTGTTGTTTACCTCCCAGCGGGCGGGCTTAGGACTGTTACGGACTGTGTGTGGTGTGTTCTAAGTCATGGCAGGGAAGGAAGTTACCCTGGAGGACCTGCTGGCCGCCCTCAGTGCCCAGGTGGAGGCTGTGACGGGCATGAGGAAGGAAGTGACTGAAAGCCTGGCAAGTGTACGGGAGGAGGTGGCGGGGAGTGCCGAGCGGGTATTTAAAGAGCTCAGGGCACACCTAGCGGAGGAGTGTAACCGTGTTAAAAAGGAGGTGAAGGAAGAGGTGCTTGAGGAGGTGTATACTAAGGCCGAGGTTAAGGCTGAAGTGGAAGGGGTTGCCAGAGAGTTAAGGAAGTATGTTGACGAGGCTATGGGTGCTAGCCAAGGCTTTGTCGCCCCTCAGGGAAACATGCCGCTCAGGGTACACGAGCAGCGCAGTGGGGATGAGGGGGGAAGTGACATTAATGATGACGGGAGCAGGTTTCGTCCCCTGGTTCCGGCAAGACTCTCGCCCGCGGCACCCGTGTTTCAACCTCTGGGCACTCCGGCTAACGTGTTATCGCCTCCTCCTTCCCCGCCAGGCTCGGTAAAGTCCTGCCACTCGTGCACCAGCTCCACGACACGACGGCTCCGGGACGGGACGAGGCGCCGGCCACAGGAGTTCGATGGGAGTGTCTCTTGGGAGGCATATAAGACACAACTCGAACTCCTGGCGAGCGCCCGTCAGTGGAGTCGGGAGGAAATGGCCCTGCAGCTGGTGTGCGCGCTCAAGGGAGCGGC
Source organism: Eriocheir sinensis (assembly GCF_024679095.1). Lineage (NCBI taxonomy): Eukaryota > Metazoa > Arthropoda > Malacostraca > Decapoda > Varunidae > Eriocheir > Eriocheir sinensis. The sequence continues at coordinate 11,514,703 of NC_066553.1, read as the reverse complement.
GCTCGAGGTTCTGAACCAGCTGCCGGCCGCCCAACGGAGCTCCTACAGCGAGGTGACAGCTGCTCTGGAGCGGAGGTACGGGCATCAGCACCAGTCTGAGGTGTTCAGGACCAGGTTTCGGGCTCGGACAAGGGGCCCGGGGGAAACCCTGACACGCTTGGCGCAAGACTTGGAGGTGCTGGTGCGCCGTGCGTACCCAGGGGCAGGTGAGGAGCTGATCACCATCCTCCTGCGGGATCAGTTTGTTGACGCTATCGATAATCAACAACTGAGGATTTATGTGCAGCAGGCACACCCCAAGGACCTTCAGGAGGCTTTGGCCAGGGGCTTGGAGCTGGAGTCGTTTCTCAGGACGACAAGGGAGAAACCCAGCGGGAACCATAGCCCTTACAAGGTGAAGGCGAAGAAGGGAGCGTGAAGTCGTCCTCCAGTCCTTCACCACCCCAGGTGAGTTCAAGGGGAACTGTTTCTCGTGCGGGCAGCAGGGACACTCCAGGAAGTACTGCCCGGGGAGCAAGAGCAGCAGTAAGGCTGGCGGCACGGGAGCGGGGCCGACTCAGTACAAGCCCTGCTGTTACAACTGTGGCAAGGGTCACCGGACTTCAGAGTGTACCCTGGTCCCCGCCACAGACTGTAAGGAGGCCGCGGGAAACCGGGACGGGCTGGCGGAGGGGGGTAAGCGCCAGTCGAAGGAGAAGAAGCCCCAATCCGCCTAAGTTGCCGCGCTGAGGGCGCCCGGACCGTTCAGGTGGGTGGGCAAGTGGATGGGAATTCTTGCTACCTGACGGTGGACTCGGGCGCCGAGCGCACGTTCGTGCAGGACGGCATGCTGGCAACCGGACAGCCCCCGGTGGCCAGGCAGCAGCTGTGTGGGATTACGGGACACTGCACACAGCTCAGGGGGCCAGTGGATGCCAGGGTAACTGTGGGCGGCACGGAGGAGTGTCTTCCTGTCTTCGTGGCTGACGTCGGGGAGAACTTGCTGGGACTAGACTATCTCCAGCGGAACAGGGCGGTGCTGGATTTCGGGGATATGACCATGGCGGTCGGAGGCAACGTGGTGCCGCTAAGGGAAGGCGGCGGAGGCGCAGTGGAGAGTGCTGTCTCTGTCGAGACTCACCGAGCCCATGTTGCGTCACCCCCCGAAGCCAGCCACCGCTGCCGACTAGGGAAGGAGAAGGAGAGTCTAGTTCCGGACGGGTGTGAAGGTGTACAGACGACTATGGACCCGGTAGGTCTGGTCGAGGGCACGCAGGAGAGTAGCACTGGGGTTCCACCTCATCTGCAGGATCTATTGCAGAGGAGCTCGGTATGCCTGTCCGGAGAACAGGTGGACGGGGTGGGAAAAGTGCTGACTCAGTATGCGGATGTGTTCTCGAAGGGAGACCATGACCTGGGCCGGACCAGTCTGGTAAAACACCACATCCACACAGGAGACAGTCGTCCTGTCAAGTTGCCGCCCCGGAGGATTGCGCCTGCACGACGGCTGGAGGTGGAAAAAGCCGTGGAGGAGCTGCTCGCACAAGGGGTTATTGAAAAGTCGTGCAGCCCATGGAGTGCCGCTGTCGTCCTCGTTAAGAAGAAGGATGGGTCCACCAGGTGTTGTGTGGACTATCGGGGCCTTAACGCGGTGACGACAAAGGACTCTTACCCTCTCCCGAGGGTGGATGACACGCTGGATGCGCTCACGGGGGCACAGTGGTTCTCGACCTTGGATCTGAAGTCCGGCTACCATCAGGTTGAGGTAGCGGAGGAGGACAGAGAGAAGACGGCCTTCTCGTCTGGGCAAGGACTGTACCAGTTCAAGGTAATGAGTTTCGGACTAGTGAATGCCCCGGCAACGTTTGAGCGTTTGATGGAGCGTGTGCTGGAAGGGTTGCTCTGGAAAAGCGCCCTGGTGTACTTGGACGATGTACTAGTGTACGGGGACTCGTTCAAGCTGGCTCTGGAAAGGTTAAAAACAGTGCTGGACAGGCTCAGGGCGGCTAATGTGAAACTGAGTCCTAAGAAGTGCTGTCTTTTCCGGAAGGAAGTGCCGTTCCTGGGGCACATAGTGACTAGTGAGGGGGTGAAAACAGACCCGGGTAAAGTTGAGTCAGTAAGGAGTGGCCGGTGCCGCGTAGTGTGACTGAAGTTCGTGGGTTTATCGGACTGTGCACGTACTACCGGCGGTTCGTGAAGGGGTTTGCTCAGACCGCAGCGCCACTCCACCACTTGACTCGGAAAGGGGCCTGCTTTCACTGGAGCGAGGACTGTCAACGGGCTTTTGAGGAGTTGAAGGAGGCCCTTGCTAATGCCCCTGTGTTGCCGTACCCTGACCCCACAAAGGTGTACATTCTGGACTGCGACGCTAGTGCTGAGGGCGTGGGAGCAGTTCTGTCCCAGGAAAAGGATGGGCAGGAATGGGTTGTCTCCTACTTCAGCCGGAAGTTCTCTGCGCCAGAGAGGAACTATTGCGTCACACGTAAGGAGTTGTTGGCAGTGATTCAGGCTCTAGATCACTTCCATCCGTACTTGTACGGGGCCAAGTTCAAGGTCAGGACGGACCATGCTGCGCTGAGGTGGTTAAAGAACCTCAGGAACCCGGAGGGTCAGCTGGCCAGGTGGATTGGCAAGCTTGAACAGCACGACTACCACATTGAGTACCGGCCGGGGAAACTGCACGGTAATGCGGACAGTTTAAGTCACCGGCCCTGCGAAAGTGACTGTGCGCATTGCAGCCGCCGGGAAGGGGAGCCTGTGAGCGTGAAGGCTGCCGCGGTTGCCAGTGACACTAGTTGGGGAGAGGACCTCGGACAGGCCCAGCGGGAGGACGCAGACATTGGGCCCATAGTGACACTGCGGAAAGAACATAAGAACATAAGAACATAAGAACGCAGGAGTCTGCAAGAGGCCGGTAGGCCTGTACGAGGCAGCTCCTTTGACCCTAAGCTCCCGTGTATCTAACCCCACCTAATATCGCTGTCCATGAATTTATCTAGTCTATTTTTGAATGTGACAATTGTATTGGCACTCACCACATGACTGCTAAGCCTATTCCACTCATCCACCACCCTATTAGTAAACCAATTTTGCCTATGTCCCTGTTGAATCTGAATTTATCCAGTTTAAACCCGTTACTTCGTGTCCTACCCGGTTCTCTTACCAACAAAACCTTATGAATGTCTCCCTTATTAAAGCCCTTCATCCATTTATAAACCTCGATCATGTCTCCACGCACCCTTCGCCTTTCTAGAGAATGCAAGTTTAACTGTTTGAGTCTTTCCTCGTATGGCAAGTTTCTCAACCCCTGAATCATCTTAGTCATCCTCCTCTGCACCGATTCTAACATTTTGATATCCATTCTATAGTAGGGTGACCAGAACTGAACCGCATAGTCAAGATGAGGTCTAACTAATGCTAAATATAGTTTGAGGAAGACTTCGGGGCTTCTGTTGCTTACGCTCCTTGAAATAAATCCCAGTACCCTATTAGCTCGATTTCTAGCTTGAATGCATTGTGCCCTTGGACGGAGATCAGAGCTCACTAAGACCCTAAATCCTCTCGCACCCAGACCTACTTATGAGAGTGTCATTTAAGCAATAGTTATGTGAGGTTGTTCCTACCTACACTCAGAATACTGCACTTCCCTACATTGAACTCCATCTGCCATTTATCCGCCCAGTCATATAATCTGTTGAGTTCACCTTGGAGAATACTAGCGTCCTGATCCGACTCAATTACTCTACCGATCTTGGTATCATCTGCAAATTTACTAACATCACTACTAATTCCTGTTTCTAAGTCATTGATATAAATAATAAACAAAAGTGGACCTAATACCGAACCTTGTGGGACCCCACTCGTAACACATCCCCAGTCAGATCTTTTACCATTGATTTGCACTCTTTGCTTCCTATTGCTAAGCCACGCCTTGACCCAGTTCAAAACTTTACCCTCTACTCCGTGAGCCTGTAATTTAAGCAACAGGCGAGGAAAAACCGCCTTGGGAAAGTGTTGCACCGTTGAGCCCTGCAGCTAAGGCGTTGTGGCAACAGTGGGCAGTGCTACCCCTGAGTGATGGGGTGCTGCAGAGGCGGTGGGAGACAAGTGGCGGCGGTGTGGCCTTCTGGCAGACAATAGTTCCTGGGAAAATGAGAAAGGAACTGGTGCGCGAGGCTCACGGTGGTAGTGCGAGCGGCCACTTCGGTGTGCGTAAGACCCTCGGGAGGTTAAAGCAGCGTGTGTACTGGGTAGGCATGCGAAAGGACGCGACTGAGTGGTGCAGGAGTTGTGACGTGTGTTGTGCCAAGATGGGCCCCGGGAGAAGGACTGTGGCTCCCTTACAGGTGTACCAGGTAGGGGCATCCATGGAGAGGGTAGCAGTGGACATTGTGGGCCCATTCCCTAAGACAGTTCGGGGAAATCGCTTTGTGTGCGTGGCCATGGGACTATTTTACTAAGTGGCCGGAAGCGTTCCCTCTCCCGAACCATGAGGCGGGCACAGTGGCGGGGGTGTTGGTGGACGAGTTCTTTGCCCGGTTTGGTGTGCCGCACGAGTTGCACTCCGACCAAGGGAGGGAGTTTGAGTCGGCCGTGTTCCGGGAGTGCTGTAGCTTGCTGGGCATTAAAATGACTCGTACCACACCCCTACGGCCTCAGTCAGATGGCATGGTGGAACGCTACAACCGCACCCTAGGTCAGGAGTTGGCAAAGTATTGCCAGGAGGGACAGGAGGATTGGGACTTGAAAATCCCCCTGGTACTGATGGCTTACCGCTCGGCCGAACACGAGGTGACTGGGTACACGCCCGCGCGGCTGATGTGTGGACGGGAGTTCCGGCTGCCAGTGGATCTGGTGACTGGCAGGCCGCCGGACGAGGAGATGCCCACTACAGTCACCCCCTACGCAATCGCCCTCCAGGACCGTCTCCAGCAAGTACACCATCAGGTGAGGGCTAACCTGAAGGTGTCGGGCGAGACGATGAAAGACCGGTACGATCGGCTGGCCAAGTCACCACCTTTCAAGGAGGGGGACAAAGTGTGGTTGCACAACCCTCGGAGAAAGAAAGGGTTGTCTCCCAAGCTCCAGAGTCCCTGGGAGGGGCCCTACGACGTGGAACGGGTCCTTTCTGACGTCACATTCCGCATACGCCAGGGGCCTCACAGGCGTGCCATGGTGGTGCACGCGGACCGGCTCTGGCGGTACCACGGTCCCGGGGACTTCTCCTGGGAGGAGGAAGCTTCGCTGGCGGGCAGCGAGGAGGAGGAGGAAGCGGACCTGGGGCTGGGGGTCGAGGAGCCCCTGGTGACGGAGGATGAGGAGGACCTGGACCCGAGGGAACCGGAGCCCATGGTGTTGGAGGAGGACGCGGGCGAGGAGGTGTGTCCCCTGGACGGGGCATCTGCAGGAGGTAATCTTGGGCCGGAGGTAAGGAGGCCCAGGAGGGGCAACGTCTCCCGGTTGGATGGATGATTTTGTTTGTGACTGAGCACATGTTTAGTTGAGTTTACTTTATTTGGGCGGGATGTGTGTTTTATTTTTTGGGGGAGCGAGGACGCTCCATCTTTCACAGGAGGGGGTGATGTTACGGCTGCCTGAGGTTCCCGCCAGGAAGTGACGTCACCGAGCGGGAAGGCCTGTGATTGGGGCGCGCACGAGGGCCTTGGGGGACGCCGGCAGGCAGTTGGATTCGAACCTCGGTCGGGACCTGAGGCTCGTAGCGTGGCGGTGCACGGACCCCCTTGGAGAAAGTGCCTGGCATTGGCGGTGTTTGGGTTTGTGGACTTTAGTAGAGGGTTTCGACGGTCAACAAGTGGCCGGACCCCGGTGGAACAGTGTGGGAACTGTGACAAAGGAAATAAACCACGTTAAACCGGTGGATTATGTTTCTCTGAGCCCGCCGAGGTGGAAGGGGTTTGCTTTCTCCACAGTAAAGTGCACTGGTAGCCAGAGGCTGGATTTCACGCACGCTGTCGCCCTCGGAGGGAACACAGGGTGGCACACACGCCTGGGAGTCGCACCTCAGGGGACCAAGGACCCGGAAGTATCGTGAGTAGCCCATCCAGACGTTGGACGCCAGCCACAAGGAGCGGTGAGTCTCCTGGGGACGCTGACGGGGTTTTTGGGCGCCTGGGTGAGGTTACAGGTAGGTTACAGTATTATTCTTAGAATAGTTGTGTATACGGCCCCAGATTCACTGACGCCTCGCAGATACGACAATCTTAAGTGGATCCAATATGGCGGAAATAAGAATGTCGTATCTTGCGATTCACAAAAAAATCTTAAGTCCGCCATGTTTAGATTTCCCTGCCTTAACGCTGTTTCACACTCCCGCCGACAGACGGCGTAGTGTGTTGTTGACATATTTCGTTCAACCAATGGCAGCGCTCGATACATACGTACTCAAGAGACAGCAGCCAATCACAGGAACCTCAACACCAGTGCAGCACGTGGCCCGTGACAGAGGCAGGCGATGTTGTCTGCCCCACCGGGAGTACGGAGATGAAGTGAGGAAGTTCAGGTAAGCCAATCACTTGTCATGTGGAGAGTCAGCTTGGTATATTGTTGCTAAAACGTGCTAGTGAGTGAAACATTTTTGTTAACCTGCATGAAGGTACCCTTTAGGTAACGTTATAAACGTCTTTCTGTCAGTTCTTAGCCATGACTTTGTCCTCCAAGTTGTCCATGATCAGTCTCATTACCTTGTTTTGACCTCCTCTGTAGGTAAAAGTGTAATATACTTGCATGCACCAAGTTATCTCACCATGGAAAGGGGAAGGGATATGGGGCCACACACATTTCAGTACGAGATGTCATTTCAGTATTTTCATAGAGGTGAGGCCATTTACTGAGCAGCAGAGCATAGCAAACTTATCAGTCATTAAGATTTGCCACTTCTGCCACCAGGGCACTGCCCAGTAATGTGGCTAAGATTAGGAGTGGAGCTCAGACATTGTCAGCTGCTCAGATATTGGGAAGTAGATAAAACGGCATACTTTCCAAAGAGCAGCTTGCTGTATTATGGCTTAAAACACTGTCGCTCTACCATAAGTGCAATAACAATAAGTAAAAAGCTCTTTCATAGTGCTTGAGATAAACTAACTTCCTATTAAAACATAGATACTTTAAATTCACTATTATAACTTAGTCATTGTATTTCTTTGTTTTCTTCATTTCCACAGATTAAGTTTAATAACTATGTAAACTTTCTACTTCATTGCTTCTTAACCTTTAACTACTAGCCAGTCACTTTTACATCTCTTTCTCTCTCTCTTATGATCCTGGTTATGATGACCAAGCAAATAATTTTCCTTTTATAGGAGACTGAGTGTAACCTGTAAGTGTAGTGGGTGCTACAACACCTAGCAGCCCATATGTCCCAGCAGTGGTGCAGCGTCGGACCCTTAAACTTCCAGGCAGGAGACACAAGATAAAAGATTCTGAAGAAGCAAGACCAAGCATATATTACTGGATAGTTTGCAGAAATGTGTAGATTTCCTTGAATAGTTTCAACCAGAATGACTGCAATAGCTGGAGCTTTTCAGGACTTTGTTGAATATTGCAGGGCATAAAATTCTGTATTTCTTATGCATCACTAAAGGTCTCTTTTGCTTTCTTCAAACCTGTTTTGTATTTGCAATTTATTTAATTGTTTTCTATAGGAAATAACATATAAAAAAATGTTTAATGGCAGGCTGTGAAGAATTGCTCCAAATAGTACACACCACAGTGCTATATGCTTTACATTTTATTAAGTGTATAATAAGCTCAGCCATATTGTCCTGCAGTTCATTTTTAGAATCAGATAATTTCTCAACATTTTTTACAATATCAGTTGTGATTGTGTTCATGTATACCAGCAGTTCTTTCTTTAATTATATTAGTAAAGAAGTTGTTATTATATATATGAAGTCAGATTAAGTGACTTTCAAAAGCATTATAATTAAGTTCATTTAGCCTGCGTCACTCAAAGTTATACGCCTCCGTGGTCTAGTGGTTAGCGTGCCTGGCTTCTACTCCGCAGGCCCGGGTTCAAATCCCGGCCCGGGCAGTCGGCGTGCGACTCACCCAGCTGTTCATCCTTGCTCTCAGGCTGGTCGATAAATGGGTACCTGGGGAAACCTGGGGAAGGTAAACTGTGGTAACCCAGATATCACACTGGCCCTGTGTCCCGGGGTAATGGGGGCTCCCTTCCACCACAGTCTCAAGGGCCAATGTTACAGAGATGAGCACCGAGGCCATGTGCTGCTACTGCGTATCCCCCCCAACTTTACTACTCTTACTCTCAAAGCATATAATTGTGTGTTTGTGTGTATGTGTGTCGCATCCTGGAAAGCCCAAGACTTCTCTCAAAACTGACGACTCGAGAAAGAGTCTGGCTTCCAGCTATATCTTGAGAGCCAACAGTCGTCGTGGAAATTTTATAGGTATAGTGGAATGTGTTTTGCCAGTGGGCAGTGTCATTGTCTTTGAAGAACTCTGCCGAGTTCTTAACGAAACACACCCATACACCAATTTCCTCGGTGATTTCCTGTATTTTATTGCCAGTACACTATTTGACACATTTAAATATTTAATAATGTATATATCAATGCCCACTTTTTCATTATAAGAACATAAGAACGCAGGAGTCTACAAGAGGCCGGTAGGCCTGTACTAGGCACCTCCTTTGACCCTAAGCTCCCGTGTATCTAACCCCACCTAATATCGCTGTCCATGAATTTATCTAGTCTATTTTTGAATGTGACAATTGTATTGGCACTCACCACATGACTGCTAAGCCCACTCCACTCATCCACCACCCTGTTAGTAAACCAATTTTTGCCTGTGTCCCTGTTGAATCTGAATTTATCCAGTTTAAACCCATTACTTCGTGTCCTACCCGGTTCTCTTACCAACAAAACCTTATGAATGTCTCCCTTATTAAAGCCCTTCATCCATTTATAAACCTCGATCATGTCTCCACGCACCCTTCCCCTTTCTAGAGAATGCAAGTTTAACTGTTTGAGTCTTTCCTCATATGGCAAGTTTCTCAACCCCTGAATCATCTTGGTCATCCTCCTCTGCACCGATTCTAACATTTTGATATCCATTCTATAGTAAGGTGACCAGAACTGAACCGCATAGTCAAGATGAGGTCTAACTAATGCTAAATATAGTTTGAGGAAGACTTCGGGGCTTCTGTTGCTTACGCTCCTTGAAATAAATCCCAGTACCCTATTAGCTCGATTTCTAGCTTGAATGCATTGTGGCCTTGGATGGAGATCAGAGCTCACTAAGACCCCTAAATCCCTCTCGCACCCAGACCTGCTTATGAGTGTCATTTAAGCAATAGTTATGTGAGGAGTTGTTCCTTCCAACACTCAGAGTACTGCACTTCCCTACATTGAACTCCATCTGCCATTTATCCGCCCAGTCATACAATCTGTTGAGTTCACCTTGGAGAATACTAGCGTCCTGATCAGACTCAATTACTCTACCGATCTTGGTATCATCTGCAAATTTACTAACATCACTACTAATTCCTGTATCTAAGTCATTGATATAAATAATAAACAAAAGTGGACCTAATACCGAACCTTGTGGGACCCCACTCGTAACACATCCCCAGTCAGATCTTTTACCATTGATTTGCACTCTTTGCTTCCTATTGCTAAGCCACGCCTTGACCCAGTTCAAAACTTTACCCTCTACTCCGTGAGCCTGTAATTTAAGCAACAGTCGTTGGCGAGGAACTTTGTCAAACGCTTTACTAAAATCAAGATAGATTACATCATAATTTTCATCTCTGTCAACCGCCTCAAATACTTTATTGTAGAAGGACAAGAGATTGGTGAGGCATGACCTACCTTTTGTGAACCCATGCTGCGAGTCGTGAATTAAGCTATGTTTCTCTAAATGCTCCCGAATGTTCCTGGCTATTATGGACTCCAGCATCTTGCCTATAACCGATGTTAACCTAATTGGGCGATAGTTTGAAGCAACCGACCTGTCCCCCTTTTTAAAAATCGGCGTCACATTAGCTACTTTCCATAGGCTCGGCACATAGCCAGTATTTACCGAAATCTTAAAGATGTCGGTTAGTGGGTCACTGAGTACATCACCTAATTCCTTTAATACCCTCGGAAATATCCCGTCAGGACCTGGCAATTTGTTCTTTTTAAGCTTATCTATCTCATCCTGAACTACTTGCCTGGTAATGATTATATCCCTCAATTTATCGCCATCCCCGCCCTCGTACACCTGAACTCTTTCCGGTATAGTCGTTCGATCCTCTTGTGTGAATACTGAAAGGAAGTAGTCGTTCAACAATGTGCTCATATTTTCGTAATTTTCTACAAGCTCCCTTGTGTTTGTTTTCAGCAGTCCAATTTTCTCCCGTGTTTTTGTTCTATACATCTGAAAGAAGCCCTTAGGATTACTTTTCGCCTCATTTGCTACTTTGATCTCATAGTTCCTTTTTGCTATCCTGGTGTTTTTCTTAACTAATCTAGATAGTTCGACGTACCGGCCCCTGAGACGTGTTTCACCATTCTTTATTTTCTGATAAATTCCCTTCTTTAACCCAATCTCGTGTTTTAGTCCACGAGTCATCCACTTAGGATCATTGTTTTCTTTTCTAAGTGTTCGCTGTGGTATATGCTGTCCTTGCCCCTCTACTATTACTCTAACTAAGTTATTATAAGACATTTCTACCTGGTTCTCCTGGCTCTCCAATCCGCAGTTCTGGCCCTCATGAATCCCTAAATTATCCCAGTTTACCCCTTCAAGATGTCTTCGAAGCCCCTCGTAATTTGCTCTTCTGAAATCTGGCACTAACACTGGGTTTGGTTCGCGGGTTACCGCCTAAGCTAAAACGAACCGTTCTGTGGTCACTTTCCTAACTCTCCGCCCACCTCCAACTCACGTAGCAAGTTCCCATTATTGGTTAGGACAAAGTCTAATATGTTATCTCCTCTGGTAGGCTCAGTAACTACCTGCTTAAGGAAATTATCTTGTATAACTTCAAGAAAGTCCTCGGCTTCTAGGTCACCCACTAGGTCTTCCCAGTCTATCTTCCTATAATTAAAGTCCCCCATTACGCAGACATTTCTACTCATACTCGCCCTGCCAATCTCCTGTAGTAATATACTCGTGTCCTGCCTGTTAAGGTTAGGTGGCCTGTACATAACTCCTAGAGTTAGTTTTTCTTTCCCTTTGTAAACGTCCACCCAAACTGATTCTGAATCCATGTTAGTTTTGACTGAATTGTTAACTAAACATTTAAGTGAGTCTTTAACATATAGAGCAACTCCACCTCCCTTTCTGCCCCTTCTGTCTTTGTGAAACATCTGATAACCCGTCATTTCAAATTCTGATCTAAAATTTCTATTGGCAGTGTCTATCCATGTCTCAGTGATCGCTATTATGTCAAAATTTTCTGAACAAGCCTCACCCCTTAGTAAGTCTATCTTGTTTCTGAGGCTCCTGCTGTTAGTATAGAAGATTCTTAGCCCGTCATCTGTTACTTCCCTAGAATTACTTCTAAGCTGCCTGGTTATATTATGAGCTAGATGTCCCCTCCCATTACTCCTCCCATTGCTCCCATTACTCCTCCCCCCTTCGCCTATACTAAAAAATCCCTTATGTTCTCAACTTGTGCCAGCAACATATGAGTCAGTACATTAGTAAGGTTAGGTTACATAAATGAAAAAAGTGCATATTTAAGTTAAAAACAGAAACATTATTTTCTTGTCAATACCCCAAAAATAACTTGAATTTCAAGGTGAGAAAGATTTTTTTATAGTCTATGGACAAAGAACCTTTATTTTCTAGTTTTAATGTTGTGCTATAAGTAGAAAATGAAGAATTATATATTTTCACTTAACCTTTTGCATGAAATAAATATCAATATATATATATATATATATATATATATATATATATATATATATATATATATATATATATATATATATATATATATATATATATATATATATATTTTTTTTTTTTTTTTTTTTTTCAACCTAAAATCATAAAATTCTTTTTCAATTATAGTAGCTATGAAACTATGAGTGGGAATAAAGCTGGGTGATGAATCAAACGTTGACGGTGCTAGGTTGCTAATTTACCAGCAATAGGTTACCCATGTGATGGAGATGAGCACCGAGGCCACACACAGCTATGTGTATGCCCCCAACTTCACCCTACCTTTACTAGACACATCATCTATAACACCCAGTAAAACTAGCATAGTATATAGTAAATGTAATACCTTAATACAGTAAATATCATTGAGACAAGAATGAGCCATGGGATCACTAAATTACCAAAATATCCAACAAACATAGAATGCATGTTGCAAAGAATGGGTAACTGCTTAGCCAGCAGTCTATTTGAGATGCATATTACTTATTTCCTGTAGTATGTTATGATGCTTTTTAATGGGGATCTGTTTATTACCACAATAATTCAGCTATGAAAGTGCTACAGCAAATTTACCCCAGAATTCACTATAACAAGCACTGCGGCATATATTGTCGAGCTGTCTTCACTCCCAAATCTATTTACAAACTAACAGACTCATTTTAACCTAGTGGATGGTAACCTAACTCTGCTAAAATTGTAACCTATAATTGCCACTGGGGATATTAGCCTATCGTTACAGAGGAGAGTAAACTGTCAACCCAAGTATGAGACTCACCAAATCAACTCTAGTACTTTCATAATTGCTTCCTGGTGATAACTAACTCCACAAAAAAAGACATGATAATTTACCCAGTAATGAGTAGTTTGTGTCTCTAAAATAGGTCTCTAAAATCTGCTAAACAATGGCAAGGGCACACCCAGAAATATGTTCAGGGAGATTGGAGGGCAGAGAAAAAGACAAGAGAAACTTTGGGGGTGCAGGGCCTGAAACCTCATCAACGGTAAACGGGTGGGGTCCGGCCCATCCTTGGTTGTGCTAGTGGTCTAAGGTATTACAAACTACAAATTAAGACTAAATTATTCACCGAGCATGTATGAGTACCCACATTACCCCCTGGTGAATCTCCTGCGGGCATTACAAGCCCTCCATATATATTATCACAAGTGTTTACAGCAGGATATTTTATTCAATAGTGTAGGAGTTCACAATCACAACATATTCAGTGAATGGTATTATATACGGTTGACACGTCCTTATAAAGCAATGTTTTGATAGCACAGTGACGTTTTGTTCATTATTTTGGCAGCGGGTCTTCCTCTTCTTCTTCATTCCTCCTTGTGTTGTGGAGAAAATCTGCCCTACGTACGGGTTCAGCACTACACGTCTCGTCCACTCTCTTCCAGTCCTCCCATTCACTCCACGTCCCATCTCACTCAGAAACACCTGCATCATATTCGTTCTCTCCCTGTCATACTTCTTACATTCCAGCACCACATGTCTCGTCCACTCCCTTACCGTTCACTCCACGCCCCATCTCACTCAGGAACACCTGCATCATCTTCGTTCTCTCCCTGTCATACTTCTTACATTCCAGCACCACATGTCTCGTCCACTCCCTTACCGTTCACTCCATGTCCCATCTCACTCAGAAACACCTGCATCATCTTCGTTCTCTCCCTGTCATACTTCTTACATTCCAGCACCACATGTCTCGTCCACTCCCTTACCGTTCACTCCACGCCCCATCTCACTCAGGAACACCTGCATCATCTTCGTTCTATCCCTCAGGGAGAACAGATCTACAGGGGAGAAGAGGTAGAAGAATTAACCGACATCAACATAAGTAGGGAGCTCGTGATAAGACAGATAGATAGACTTAAAGTCACTCAGGCGCCAGGGCCAGATGAACTTTTCCCCAGGGTAATAAAGGAATGCGAAACTGAAATAAGTGGGCAGTTAACAGAAGTATTTAGGAAGCCACTAGACACAGGGGTGGTGCCTGTTTCATGGAGGCAGGCACACGTTATTCCAATATTTAAGAAGGGAGACAAATCTTCTATGGAGAACTTCAGGCCGATTAGTTTGACGTCAGTTATAGGTAAAATGATTGAGTCAATAATAGCTGATAGTATTGTAACGGTCCGAATGTGAGTGAACGAGAATGTGAGTAAGTCAGTGAGTAACAGAGTGAGTAAGTGTAAGCGAGTGCATGAATGAACGAGAGAATGTGAGTAAGTCGGTGAGTGACAGTGAGTAAGTGGGAACGTGAGTGAGTGAGAGTGAATGAGTGAAAGAGTGAATGGGTAGCTGAGGAATGTAAGTGCGTAAAAGGTTATGAGAAGATAACACGGCGAGCGAATGAGCGAATATATGAACGAGTTACTGAAATCCCTCATCTCAAAGCCTCGAACCCCTCCAAGAAACCAATAACTAGTTAATTAGATAGGTAGGGGTTTGATTGTAAAAGAATGTTCCGGAAGGGAGAGAGAGTCAGTAATGCGGGGTTAAAAGATCACGTGATGGAGGGTAGAAGCTGATGAGTAAGCAAGGAGGAGGAGGAAGAGGACCAGAAGCGGGAGAGAAGTAAGGAGACAAGCACCACTGCAGCAAACCAGAAGCGGGAGAGAAGAGAGGAGACAAGCACCACTGCAGCAAGCCAGAAGCTTGGGAGACGTACACACCACCCACGGCCTGCTGTGTGAGGCGGGCTAGCAGGAGACGAGCAGCAGCCCTAGCAAGGAAAGGCAGCGAGTTGGAGTTGAGTGAGAGAGGTGTCCATCTCTCCACTCAGCCCCCCCCCCCGAAATACCACCCACGGCCTGCGGGGTGAGACGGACTACAGGATGGGAACTTGTATGGCGGGGTAACCTGCCCCTCGACTGTCCTGGGGGCCGAAATACGACTGCCCCAAGCTGTTCCCTACATCAAAGGGCGCCCGCCTCTTCACACCACCCGAGCCGCTCCATCTCCACATCAAGCGGCGCCCGTCTGTCCATCACCAGGACCGCCCATTCCCATCGTGAACGTCCCCTGCCGAGCCCGACGCTCACGCCAGCTCCTCCTTCTCCGCATCCAGCAACTAGAGCTAAACATTCTGTGTATTCCCCAAATCTCCCTTGTGCCGGTAGCTAGTTAGATTAGAGGCCTACAGCCTGTCAGTCATTCATTTTTTTCTTATTTTTATTAGTACTCCGCTAACCTTTGCAAAAGGAAAACTAATACATATTTATATATAACCTTACTGAGTGTTATCATTTGGAGCCTGTTTTGCTGCTCATCTGAGATTACTGAACCATACACCCAGCCCCCCCGCCATAGTACATTATCCCCCTCCAGTTGCTTCTTGCTGTCTCACAAAGTGGTTCCCACGGAAATCCTCCCACCTTCCATAATTAACCACATAAGTAACGCCCTTCTGGTCACAAACTTCGGAACGAGTGTTCACTTGTCCTGAGGCCTTAACATCCGGGACCAGCGCTCGACGACTACCACGCTACCACATACCATCATAACCCTAGTGGTTGTCATAAAAAGGGATGTAGCTTTAATTACTTAATTAATTTAAATTATTTTGTCTTTCCACGCTACAGTATTAGGGACCATATAGACAGACATAATTAAATTCACGACTCACAGCATGGGTTTACTAAAGGAAAGTCGTGCCTCACTAATCTTATATCCTGTTACGATAGAGTATACGAGGCAGCTGACAATGATGAGAGCTATGATGTGGTTTATCTTGATTTTAGTATGGCCTTCGATAAGGTACCTCACCAGAGACTGTTAAATAAAGTCAGGGCTCATGGGATAAGAGGGAAGGTATTTGATTGGATTAAGGCGTGGATTAGCGACAGGAAACAGAGGGTTACCATTAACGGTAAAAAATCCGAATGGGGTAATGTTACCAGTGGGGTTCCTCAAGGTTCAGTTTTAGGCCCGCTTCTATTCATTATCTACATCAATGACATAGACAATGGGATAACTAGTGACATAGGTAAATTTGCAGATGACACCAAAATAGGATGCACTATTAGGACAGGGGAGGATGCTAGAGCACTGCAGGAGGATCTCAACAAACTGTCAGCTTGGTCAGAGAAATGGCAGATGAATTTTAACATCACCAAATGTAGCGTACTTAGTGTAGGAACACGCAACCCATTACATGGGTATAGTTTAGACTCCACAGCGATAGGCAGGTCTGAGTGTGAAAGGGATTTGGGAGTGTTAGTGAACTCTGACCTAAAACTAAGGAAGCAATGTATTAGTGCGAGGAATTGGGCTAACAGGGTATTAGGCTTTATTAACAGGACGGTAAGCAACAGGAGAGCAGAGGTCATCCTCAGACTCTATTTAGGGTTAGTTAGGCCACACTTAGATTATGCTGTCCAGTTTGGTGCCCACACTACAGCATGGACATCAACTTGCTAGACTCAGTTCAGAGGAGGATGACCAAGATGATTCAGGGCCTGAGGAACCTCCCATATCAAAATAGGCTGAAACATCTAAATTTACATTCACTAGAGAGATGAAGAGTGCGGGGAGATCTGATAGAAGTATTCAAATGGGTCAAGGGTTACAACAAAGGCGATATAAGTAAAGTACTGAGAATTAGCCAGCAGGATAGAACTCGCAGTAATGGATTTTAATTAGAAAATTATAGATTTAGGAGAGATATAGGCAAGCATTGGTTTAGTAATAGGGGGAGGGGGGAATGAAATAGACTCAGCAATAACATAGTTAGTGCAGGGACGATAGCTTGTTTTAAGAGTAGACTGGATAGCTACATGGACGAGGACGACAGGTGGCAGTGAGGTGTGGGTGCAGTAAGGTGACGGGGTACTGGATGCATGCCTAGTACCGCCGGTATAACGAGGATCAAGCCTCTACCTGTAACCCCTGTAACTACACCTCACCCACCGTGAGTAGTGGGGGGGATTCTGGAGCTGCCCTGTGTAGGCCACCCGGCCTCTTGCAGTTTCCCTATGTTCTTATGTTCTGTCATACTTCTTACATTCCAGCATTACATGTCTCGTCCACTCCCTTACCATTCACTCAACGCCCCATCTCATTCAGAAACACCTGCATCATCTCTGTTCTCTCCCTGTCATACTTCTTACATTCCAGCACCACATGTCTCGTCCACACCCTTACCATTCACTCCACGCCCCATCTCACTCAGAAACACCTGCATCATCTTCGTTCTCTCCCTGTCATACTTCTTACATTCCAGCACCACATGTCTCGTCCACACCCCTGTCACACATCTGGCACACTTTTCTGCGAGACTCAGACCATCTATAGTTGCCCTCCTCTAGTGTAAAGAAAGTATCCACAACCAAGTTATCGCAATCTGAAAACATTTTATATAGCTCTATCATATCCCCACTTAGACATCTCCTATGAAAACATATTTAGCCTTATGTTAACTTTTTTTTTCCTATGTACTCGCCCTACAAATTAGATCCCTGTCCTAAGCAATGTAAAGTAAATAAATATATATGTTTTGCTTTAATTTGTTTAATGCTGTTTATAGAGCTTTTTATCATGGGGGAATAATGAAAGCACCGCCCTGATTTTCTTTCTCTTTTCTTTTATGCATCCTTAGGCCCCCCAGTGATGAGAGGCCCTGCGCAATGATTGTAGTGAGCACATAGGAAGGGCTGGCCTTGATTAACCCAGTAGCAGTGACGGGCCAAATTTGTGGCTTTACCGTGTAGCAGCGACGGGCCAAATTTGTGCCATGATATAAACCCCCAAAATAGATGATACATAATCTGATCACAAATGCTTTGATATATATTATGAAATTATTTGTGTGAGGGGTGATTTTTTCTCATTTTTCTCACTTAGAGAGTCAATTAACACCTTGACTATGGATTTCCTGTAGTCAGAACTCACTAAGCTACAGGAATGGAACAAAAAGTGTCTGCTACAATTCAATGAAGAGAAATGTAAAGTCCTGCACCTTGGAAGGGTATCGAGCACACCAATACCACATGGGAAACACTCCACTATCCACCACAGAGGCAGAGAAAGACATGGAGTATAGTTACCAGGCTACATGCAGTGAAAGCCAAATCCGTGCCAATCACAGCGGACGGGTTAAGAAACATGATCCCCACTGCTACCACCGGGTTAAACCAATACACAGGTGCAGGAGAGTGACAGGTGTAAATGGGAAGATGACTTGGCAAATCATACCACACAGTGTACTGAAGCATAACTACTTTTATTTCCTAAATCAGCTATATATGAATTTAGCTTGTTTATAGTGTACAGTTTCATATTCATAAACCTTGTATTATAAAAGGTTTGGTTAGATTATGAGGTAAGTGAGGTTAGGTAATTTGAGTTAATATCTGTTGAACTCTTACTTACCCAACCTAATCTAACCTTACCTTATCAAGCCTAATCTAACCAACTCTTACATAACCTAATTAAACCTTTGTAGCCTAGAATAATCCTTTACAGGTAAACAGCTTTTCAAGAGAGTTGGGTATTTATCTGTGGAAATAATAATATTTTTTGTACATGAAGCTGTGACTGAAACAATGCAATGCTTCCCAGCAGCTGTGTATTTCTGCCACTTCATAGAGAAATAACTAGAACTTTGTTAACATAATAAAATTCCGTACAGGTGAAAAATGTTAGCATCCAGAAAAAATGATGCAAACCTCTACTAAATATTTACTGAAGGCTTAACTTAGGAAAATAAACCCTGGAACTAAGGGGCAGAAACCCTAAAACTCTCTGATCTTCTTAACCCCTTGACTGCAGATTTCCTACAGTCAGACATCACCAAGCTACAGGAAAGGAACAAAAAGTGGCTGCTACAATTCAATGAAGAAAAATGTAAAGTCCTGCACCTTGGGAGGGGATATCCAGCACACCAATACCACATGGGAAACACTCCACTATCCACCACAGAGGCAGAGAAGGACATGGGAGTATATGTTACCGGGCTACCAGTAAAAGCCAGATCCGTGCCAATCGCAGCGGACGGGTTATGAGGAAGAGAAAGTGAAGGAGTTACAAATGCATAGTTCTTTGATACATGAAACTCATACACTAGGAGGCAAAAAAGGGATCCATCCATCTCATCTCATTAACATAACTCTAGTCCTGATATTTCAACAGGTATTTGTCATTTGTCACAGACCACTTTGCCTACAGGCACTACACAGACAGGTGTATTTACTGACATACAAGGGGTGTAGGTTATCTCATTTATCACATTTACTGACATACAAGGGTGTAGGGTACCTCATTTATCACATTTACTGACATACAAGGGGTGTAGGTTATCTCATTTATCACATTTACTGACATACAAGGGGTGTAGGTTATCTCATTTATCACATTTACTGACATACAAGGGGTGCAAGTTACCTCATTGATCACATTTACTGACATACAAGGGGTGTAGGTTACCTCATTTATCACATTTACTGACATACAAGGGGTGTAGGTTACCTCATTGATCACATTTACTGACATACAAGGGGGGCAGGCTATCTCATAAACACATGGAACAGCTTGCGGGAAGAGGTGGTGGAGGCATACAGTGCCCAACAAATGATGGAATGGCAAAGGAATGTAGATATGGAGACGGGACTATTAGAGCTTAGCCCGGGCCCGGTAGACTACAAACAGGTCAATACAAATAGGTAAATACACACACACACACACACAAAACCTGCCTTGATTGCCCATCTGGGCTATATTTTCTGTCCTTCATACTAGTCAATGCTGCCCTGCACTGCCTACTCTCTCCCACATACAGCAGCACAACACAACACCTCAGAGGTGAATCTTCACATGTCTGGTAATCTCAGCTCTGGTCATGAAACGCTTTCCACAACCATCACATTTGAACCCTTTGTGACCAGTGTGTCTTATGCTATGTCTCTTCAGGTATGACCTTAAACAGAATTTTTTCCCACAAACTTCACATTCATGATTTCTCTCACCAGTGTGTGTAAGGATGTGTGTGTTGAGGTGACTCTTCCGATTAAATTTTTTCCCACAAACTTCACATTCATGATTTCTTTCACCAGTGTGTGTAAGGATGTGTGTGTTGAGGCAACTCTTCCGATTAAATTTTTTCCCACAAACTTCACATTCATGATTTCTCTCACCAGTGTGTGTAAGGATGTGTGTGTTGAGGTGACTCTTCCGATTAAATTTTTTCCCACAAACTTCACATTCATGATTTCTCTCACCAGTGTGTGTAAGGATGTGTGTGTTGAGGTGACTCTTCCGATTAAATCTTTTCCCACAAACTTCACATTCATGATTTCTCTCACCAGTGTGTGTAAGGATGTGTGTGTTGAGGTGACTCTTCTGATTAAATCTTTTCCCACAAACTTCACATTCATGATTTCTCTCACCAGTGTGTGTAAGGATGTGTGTGTTGAGGTGACTCTTCAGATTAAATCTTTTCCCACAAACTTCACATTCATGATTTCTTTCACCAGTGTGTGTAAGGATGTGTCTGTTGAGAGTACTCTTCCGATTAAATTTTTTTCCACAAACTTCACATTCATGATTTCTCTCACCAGTGTGTGTAAGGATGTGTCTGTTGAGGTGACCCTTCCGATTAAATCTTTTCCCACAAACTTCACATTCATGATTTCTCTCACCAGTGTGTGTAAGGATGTGTGCATTGAGGTGACTCTTCCGATTAAATCTTTTCCCACAAACCTCACATTCAAGATTTTTTTCAGCAGTGTGTGTAAGAATGTGTGTCTTGAGTTTACCCTTCTTGCTGAAACTTTCCCCACAAACTGCACAATCATGATTTCTTTCAGCAGAATGAGTAAGTGTCTTAGTCAAAGTCACCCTTCCCAGGGAGGCTTTTCTCACACTCCTGGCTCTCATGGTTTCCTGAACCAGTGTGTGCAAGGCTGTGTCTGATGAACTTCCTCTCCCCTATCAAATTGTCCTACAGTCCTGACACTCAACCTTTCCCTTTCCTTTATGGCTGGAGAAGGCAGCAGCATGGTGGTGGTGGTCCTTCTGATCAGGCCTTGGTCCTCACACCAGTGACAGTCTACTCCGCTGCTCCTGGCCACTCAGGCTGCAGGCCAGCCTTGAGGGCGAGGGGGCAGCAAGTCTTCCTCAACGCTACACTCATGGCCAGTAGTCCTTCCTGGTGTGTGGGAGATGTGTTAGATCACATGTTCTATCAAGGTACAGGCAAGCCCCCTTAACAAACAATTATATTGCTGAGAAGCTGTTCACTAGGCAAAGTTTTGTTGTGCCAACTCATTATAACGTAGGTTAATTGGAGTGTGCTTACAGAACCCCAACTTTTCCCCTTTCACTCATACTGACCACTTATTTGCACAGTAAGCCGTAGCTACTTGTGCACTTCCTGACTCCTCAGCGACACACCTGCACACCACGGTACTGGACTGAACACTGGTGGCTGGGTTGACGTGCATGATCACTGTGTGTGAATCACCTCACATGTGACCGTCATCACCTGTAGTACTGCAGGACACTGGCCTTTACCGACACCCTCCACCACTCACTGTTAGGTGTTAATGTACTCAAATTTAAGTGGGATTCATTAACCTGTACAGCCACAGCTCTGAGCCGTTGCTTGCATGTGTAATGCTAAGCCCCGACGACAGCTCTCAGCCATTGCCATTTCTTGACCCTGTAGTTTCTTACATGATGCCACGCGGCTGCAATATTCACACACCTTATGACTCATGATGCGGAGCAAGTGTACACTGCTTGGCAATTTGCCTCCATGCTTTATTTTATTTATTATTTTATTTTTTAACAGCAAAGGAGACAGTTCAAGGGCAAAAAAAGGAAACAATAATGAAAAAAAAAAGCCGCCACTCACTGCTCCTAAAAAGAGTCCAGAGGAGTGGTCATTCATAATTCTATGACCTATAAACTTAACATATTGCCCAAAAATAACATTACAAAAAAAAGTGAAACTTTAAAAAAACGCTACATTTCCCTAATGAAGGCACCAGCGCCAGGCAGTGTTGGCTGAGTGTGTTGAGTTGTGCCACACGTGGAGTTCACACGTCCCCCGAAATGTTCCAGCCTGCGTTATACTTGATATGTCATAATTACTATCGTATCCAGAATTCCAGCCAATTGGGAACAGTTCAGGAATTAACCCAGTAGCTGCGGAGATCATGTTTCTTAAAGGTCCCTCTAAGCGAGAAAAAGGAGAAAAAAATCATTAATCACGCAAACCATTTCATAATAGATATCAACGCATTTGTGATCAGTTTATGCATCATCGATTTTTTTGGGTTTTTATATCATGTGAAAAATTTGGCCAATCGCTGGTACACGGTAAAGCCACAAATTTGGCCCGTCGCTACTACTGGGTTAAGCATGGGAAAAACACAAACGTACCTCACGCACCAAGGGCAGAATGCTAACTGAAATGTCACGGCCGTACAGCACCGTATGTCTAACAGATTTCCTTCCACGACACAAATTAACCCCCCCATTTTTTTTCTTTTTTTTTTACAACAAAGGAGGCAGCTCAAGGGCACAAAAAAAAAACAATAATAAAAAAAAGCCTGCTAATCACTGCTCCTAAAAAAAGAATCAAAAGAGGTGGCCAAAAGCAAGCTCAGATTCGGAAGGAAAGGTGTCCTGATACCGTCCTCTTGAAAGAGTTCAAGTCGTAGGCAGGAGGAAATACAGATGAAGGAAGATTGTTCCAGAGTTTACCAGCATGACGGATGAAAGAGTGAAGATGCTAGTTAACTCTTGCATAAGGGGTTTGGACAGTATAGGGATGAGCATGAGTAGAAAGTCGTGTGCAGCAGAGCCGCGGGAGGGGGAGAGGCATGCAGTTAGCAAGTTCAGAAGAGCAGTCAGCGTGGAAATATCGATAGAAGATAGAAAGAGAGGCAACATCGCGGCAGAATTTAAGAGGTAGAAGACTATCAGTAAGAGGAGGAGAGCTGATGAGACGAAGAGCCTTAACCTCCACTCTGTCCAGAAGAGCTGTGTGGGTGGAGCCCCCCCACACGTGAGATGCATACTCCATACGAGGGCGGACAAGGCCCCTGTATATGGATACCAACTGCGCGGGGGAGAAGAACTGGCGGAGACGATACAGAACGCCCAACCTCGAGGAAGCTGATTTAGCAAGAGAGGAGATATGAAGTTTCCAGTCGAGATTTTGAGTTAAGGATAGACCGAGGATGTTTAGTGTTGAAGAAGGTGACAGCTGAGTGTTGTCGAAGAATAGGGGATAGGTGTTTGGAAGACTGTGTCGAGTTGATAGGTGGAGAAATTGAGTTTTTGAGGCATTGAAGGACACAAGGTTCCTTCTGCCCCAATCGGAAATGATAGCAAGGTCTGAGGTTAAGCGTTCTGCAGCCTCCAGTCTGGAGTCGTGTACTTCTGTTGTGATGGTCTTCTACTGAAAGATGTTGAATAATGCAGAGTGGAGTCGTCGGCGTACGAGTGGACAGGACAGTTTGTTATGGAAAGAAGATCATTGATGAATAACAGGAAGAGAGTGGGTGATAGGACAGAGCCATGTGGAACGCCACTGTTGATAGGTTTAGGGGAAGAGCAGTGACCGCCTACCACCACAGAGACAGAACGGCCGAAAAGGAAACTGGAGATAAAGGAAAAGAGAGAGGGATAGAATCCGAAAGAGGGCAGTTTAGAAAGCAAAGACTGGTGCCAGACTCTATCAAAGGCTTTCGATATGTCTAGCGCAACAGAGAAAGTTTCACCAAAACTGCTTAGACAGGATGACCAAGAGTCAGTTAAGAGAGCAAGAAGATCGCCAGTAGAACGCCCCTTGTGGAATCCATACTGGCGATCAGATAGAAGATTAGAAGTGGAAAAGGTGCTTTTGAATCTTCCGGTTAAGGATTGATTCAAAAGCTTTAGATAGACATGAAAGTAAAGCTATTGGGCGGTAGTTTGAGGGATTGGAGCGGTCACCCTTTTTAGGCACAGGCTGTACAGAGGCATACTTCCAGCAGGAAGGAAAGATAGATGTTGATAGGCAGAGACGAAAGAGTTTCACCAGGCAGGGTGTCAGCACAGAAGCACAGTTTTTAAGGACAATAGGAGGCACTCCATCAGGTCCATAAGCCTTCTGAGAGTTGAGGCCAGAGAGGGCATAGAAAACATCATTAGGAAGAATCTTAATAACAGGCATAAAGGAGTCAGAGGGGGGATGAGTAGGAGGAATATGCCCAGAATCATCCAAGGTCGAGTTCTTACAGAAAGTTTGAGCGAAGAGTTCAGCCTTACAGACAGATGAGACGGCAGTGCTGCCGTCCGGGATTCCGGACAACAATAGTATTTTAGGGTCAAATATCTTTTACCACGAGTTCTACCAACTAGATTATGTTCGGTACTTGCCAGATTAAACATCAGTCTTCGTGGAAACTACTGGAAAAATGGTTCCAGCTATACATGCGGCAAGAGAGTATGAAAGATGCGAGAATGGTGTAAGCTTTGTCGCGAGTATTTAGCTTGTAATAACTGAATGGTAGGGTGTTTCTCACCAATGCACCTGAAAAATGTTAGCATAAACACTTGGGATCAATGTCTTGTAGAATATAGGCACAGTGCATCATGATTTATCACGTGAGAGATTTTAGAGTGTGTGAGTCCTCATCGCTTCAACAGGCCCTGACCAAGTTTTAGTTAAAGTAGCTAGCAATCACTGGCAATTTTGGGTGTCCAAAATTCAAATAAAATGTTTAATTTACACGTATTTTTCACTCATACGCGATATTTTATGGAGTGGCCACCAGATGTCTCACGCACCTAGACTCACACAGTGCCGCGGCCACACAGCTGAGCTCAGTTCTTCCCGCGCGCCATTTGAACAACAATACGGTACCCACGCTGCCACACAACTCAACAACAACAACACCCTCGCTGCTGTGCTACCACGAGGGAAGGGCAGCCAGAGGAGGAACCACGAGAGGGAGAGGAGTCAGAGTGATACAGTAGGCAATAAAGGTACGAACCTACCTCGTTTGATTTACATTGTTTTTGATTTACGCCACCTCTTCAAGGACACAATACTCGCGTAAATCGAGAGTTACCTGTCATAACCATAAGCAGCCAACACTTGACACACCCATCGTCACACAACGAGAGGAACAAACTTGGTGGAGGAACTGTTTTTGTGTCTCAAGCGAGGGTAGTGGGCCTAACCCGGTAGCAGCGGGGATCATGTTTCTTAATGGTCCCTCCAAGCAAGAAAAATGAGAAAAAATCACCCCTCACACAAACCATTTCATAATATATATCAAAGCATTTCTGATCAGATTATGTATCATCTATTTTGGGGGGTTTATATCATGGCACAAATTTGCCCCGTCACTGCTACACGGTAAAGCCACAAATTTGGCCTGTCGCTGCTACCGGGCTAAACATTAACTTATTTTAATTTCTTTGTTTATTTATATATGACCCATGAAACATTCTGGAGTGAAATCAAAGTATGTGCTTATCATTGCATTCATTCATACACACTTGGGTTATATTTCTGTGGTTTCTGATTTACATAATTGAGTAAAATTCTAGCGTAAAAAAACACTCACAAAATCTGACACTTGTAAAACTGAAAGTAATAATGTATGTCATGCCTCCAGGAAGGCCAAGGAAGACGTGGAGAAAGGTGGTGGAGGAAGATATGAGGAGGCTGAACATCACGGAAGAAATGGCTATGGACCGGCAACAGTGGAGGAGGCTCATGTCCCGTCCAACCCCACCATAGGGAATAAATGGACGTTAAACAATGATGATGATGATGATGCCTCCATGAAATATACGTAAACAGACAAATATGAAAGCTCAAGAAAGTCAGCAAAGTAACATCACCTGCGTTACATTATAAAAATATGCTATTCAATGTATCTTGTAGCAGCAACATGGCTCAGGCCACTGCCAGGTGTACAAAACCAGCATGTGGCTTTGTGCGGGAAAAGTTCGGAAGTTTGGTTGAGTCAGCGCAACATCTGTGGTCATATGCCGGAGAGAGACAGAAGGGGAAGGAATTATAGGAGAAGGGAACAGACCCAGGAGACGGGACACAACCCCCGATTAATATCTGGTACCCATTCACTGCTGGGTTGACATGGGAGTAGGGTATCGGAAAAGCCACCCAAATTTTTCCACTCCGCCCAGGAATCGAACCCAGGCTCTCTTGGTTGAGTCGAGTGTGCTAACCACTGCACCACGAAGCCCCCCCTAAGCACACACAAACCACTTACAATGACTAGGGAAAAGCACCCACACCCTGAATGAAGAATGTCATGCAAAGCAGGCCCTCAACCCAGAAGCAGTGGGGTCCATGTTTCTTAATGGTCCCTCCAAGCGAGAAAAATGAGAAAAAATCACCCCTCACACAAACCATTCCATAATATATATCAAAGCATTTGTGATCAGATTATTTATCATCTATTTTGGAGGGTTTATATCATGGCACAAATTTGGCCCGTCACTGCTACACGGTAAAGCCACAAATTTGGCCCGTCGCTGCTACACGGTAAAGCCACAAATTTAGCCCGTCACTGCTACATGGTAAAGCCACAAATTTGGCCCGTCACTGCTACACGGTAAAGCCACAAATTTGGCCCGTCGCTGCTACACGGTTGATTACTGGTGCAGGTATACACAGGCAGTGTTGTTTTGGTGGCCCGTTCATCAGGCATAGTCGCCGCACTACAAAAGAAGACTATTATTCTTTACAAACACACTAATCAAAGTGCTTCCTACTGGCTAAGAAACATACTGAATCCACGTCTTGTGTGGAGATGTAGGGTGCACATATTGAAGCTGATGCTGAGGAAAGCAATTCACAGAAGAGGGAGGGAGAGGGAAATAGAGAGCAGAATATGAGGGCATGAGGAAAAGGAAATACACCGGGTATTCGATATATGCGAGTTCGAAATATGCGACTAACCTAAATGTGCCAAGTATTCGTTTTATGCGAGAAAAATTCGCTACTATGCGAGTAGTGGCGCTGGTGTGACTGGTTGGTGAGGTATGGTGGCCGAGTCACCCTAGAGGGCGGCGGGTGCAAATGTTTTCCAGCACTTTCCTCGCCTGTAATTAACCTTTTCCTCCCTCTGATCCTAAAGTTAATCCTCAGGTAGCTAATTCCTAAATCGTACACTTTGGGTGTGTCTCCCTGGAAGCAATCTTTAGTGCTTTATTGTTGTGAAACGGTGCTGGAATAAATAGTTGGAGGGTTAAAAAATGTGTTGTGGAACATAACCCCCTATAATTAATAGGTTGATA
Source organism: Eriocheir sinensis (assembly GCF_024679095.1). Taxonomy (NCBI): domain Eukaryota; kingdom Metazoa; phylum Arthropoda; class Malacostraca; order Decapoda; family Varunidae; genus Eriocheir; species Eriocheir sinensis. Next base: position 11,487,537 of record NC_066553.1, on the reverse strand, counting down.
GATTCAATATATGCGAATTCACATTATGCGAGCTTTTTGCAGAACATATCCCTCGCATATAACGAATACCTGGTGTATTACGACTGAAATGAAGGAAGGACAGCAGGGGGGCAGTGAATGATGGAGAGGGAAGTGAGAGAGGCGCTACAAGAGGAAATGTAAGGCAGGTTCTTAGAAGATTGGAAAGCAGACTGTGTGGCAGAGCAGAGGGGAGAAATGGACCCGCGGGAGCCTACGCCCAAACGGACTCGACAATTTGGTTTCACAATAGGAAGTAATGAAGTCTTATAATCTTCACAAACACTAAGCACAATATGAAGGCATAAACACCAAGGAACAGGATAATATATCTTAGGTATATGAAATGATAATCATATATGAGAAAATCAAAGATCATTTTCTTGCCCTGACATGTGTAATACGTATTTTCATTGCAATAAAAAAATATATACATATCTATGTACCTAATAACAGATGTTTTTTTATTAACCCGGTAGCAGCGGCGATCATGTTTCTTAATGGTCCCTCTAAGCGAGAAAAATGAGAAAAAATCATCACTCACACAAACCATTTCATAACAGGGGAGAGCCGGTATGATTCGGACACTTTTTAGAAAAATATTTTTAGAAAAAGAAGTTTAAGAAGTAGTGTAATTTTGTTGATCTCAAAATGTTCCTCCATCATTTGGCTCTTTAGGCTGCTAATGTGACACTCGTAGCTATTTCCAGTTTTCAGATGTAGGTGATGAAAGACAAGTTTCTAAATCGTCCGAACCATCCCCACCCGTGGTGATGGTTCGGCCAGGGAGGTGGGATGGTGCGGACACTCATAATACTCGCCATAATATTAATATAACTTAAGTTTGATTGGCTAATAAACAAGATTATATCTTCTACAAATCATTTGTTTAAGGACAAAAGTATCCTCTCAATATTTGGAGGGGAAAAAATAAAAGGAGAACTACAAGAAATATCTCAAAAATTTTGGTATTATGTCTTCCTTCTCTTCTCACAAGCATAATATCTGAATATTAATCAACCAAATTAACTTTTTTATAACCATTGCAACACCTATAATGTTTAAATTGATACAAATTTAATAAAAATCATGAAAAAATCAACCGTCCGAATCATCACGACTCTATAAAAAACAAATGTGTGGTCACACTCCTTTCCCAGCACGAGAGCCATGGTGGTGATCGTGTTATACGGCAACACCTTCGCCGTGCATCGCTGCGTCACCGAAATAATTTACATCTCGCTAATTGGCACGTTTTTGAAGTGAGAGCTTACGATACACCCTGAAAATATTAGATACGAGATGCAAAAAAACATAAAATAGGACTTGCAACGAAAATGACAGCTCTGAGGGCGTGGTTGTCCCTTTGTGGGCCAAGGCAACAAAGTTTTGCACATTCACACAAAATCTCGCGGCACTCAGTCCCATACACTTTACAATAAATGCTATGACCGGACCATACCACTGTCCGAATCATACCGGCTCTCCCCAATATATCAAAACATTTGTGATCAGATTATTTATCATCTCTTTTTGGGGGGGTTATTTCATGGCACAAATTTGGCCCGTCGCTGCTGCCGGGTTAACATTGCATCAGGAAACATTGGTTTGATTCCGGAGTATAGGAAAACGTAGTAAAATATGCGTACTGTGTTTTATAACTCGTATGAAATTGTAACCGAGATGAATATACCTCAATGATATTACACAAATATTAAGATACAAGGATAAACTTTTATGTTGCTATGAGAATGAGCCTGTAAGGTGCTGTTAAAAACTATTAATATAAAAAATAAGTACATATATATAAAAGTGAATAATATATCACATCTCCATCTCTCTTTCAGCAAGTAGCTAGTATTCCTAAATGCAAAATAATAGTTTAGTATTCCTAAATGCATAATAGCCTACTAGTTTCCTAAATGCAAAAATAATAGCTTAGTATTCCTAAATGGAAAATAATAGTTTAGTATTCCTAAATGCATAATAGCCTACTAGTTTCCTAAATGCAAAATAGTAGCTTAGTATTCCTAAATGCAAAATAATAGTTTAGTATTCCTAAATGCATAATAGCCTACTAGTTTCCTAAATGTAAAAATAATAGTTTAGTATTCCTAAATGCATAACAGCCCACTAGTTTCCTAAATGCAAAATAATAGCTTAGTATTCCTAAATGCATAATAGCCTAATAGTTTCCTAAATGCAAAATAATAGTTTAGTATTCCTAAATGCATAATAGCCTACTAGTTTCCTAAATGCAAAATAATAGCTTAATAATCCTAAATGCATAATAGCCTACTATTTTCCTAAATGTAAAATAATAGCTTAGTATTCCTAAATGCAAAATAATAGCTTAATAATCCTAAATGCATAATAGCCTACTAGTTTCCTAAATGCAAAATAATAGCTTAGTATTCCTAAATGCAAAATAATAGCTTAGTATTCCTAAATGCAAAATAATAGCTTAGTATTCCTAAATGCAAAATAATAGTTTAGAATTTGCATTTGTCTTGACTACTTCATTGGCTTATTAGCAAGTTATCACAGATTGTAAAACTCTTCCCACTTATAATTTATTACAGAAGTTGTAGATACAGTATAACATGCAGAAAACCTTACACCATACAAATAAAATCCAATATTCCTCAAAACAACTCACCTCATTCCAAGATCACGACCACCGGGTTAAGAACCGCTGAATTAGAAGCAAGAAACAATAAGGCAATATCAGCGACAGCAAGGGAGTGTAGCGCAGGGTACTACTTGCTTAAAGCACTGGGTGTTCGCTACTAACCGACTATGCACGAGTGTTGCCCGCAGGCCCCTCAAGAAAGCCTATCGGTGATATGGGCCAGCACACACACACACACACACACACACAAAAAAAAAAAAAAGCATGTTAGGAACCAAAGGTACTCTACAGTATTCTGAAAACACAGCCTAACAACAATCACTGGTCCAGCACTGTTGGACTTAATAGGGGATATGTTGCTGGTTTACAGGTTTACCTTATCCTGCCCATAACCCGGTAGCAGTGACGGGCCAAATTTGTGGCCTTACCGTGTACCAGCGACGGGCCAAATTTGTGCCCTGATATAAATAGATGATACATAAAATAGATGATACATAATCTGATCACAAATACTTTGCTATATATTATGAAATGGTTTGTGTGAGTGATGATTTTTTCTCAGTTTTCTTGCTTGGAGGGACCATTAAGAAACATCATCCTCGCTGCTACTGGGTTAACATATCATATAACACATATCCTTAACATATCCTATAACCCTTAACATATCCTATAACCCTTAAAATATCCTATACATCGAGTAGCAGGCTTTTTTATTGTTTCCTTTTTTTGTGCCCTTGTGCTGTCTCCTTTGCTGTAAAAAAAAAAAAAACATAAATCATCAAATAGGAAAGGAGAATAAGAGAGAAGAATGAAAAATAAAGGAAAATAGAGGGCAGGAAATAAAGAAAGAAAGCAAAACAAAGAGAAAGAAAACCAACCACTTCTACTACTATAACCGTTACTACTACTACAGACATGGCAAATTTCACTGGTAACTAGATAGCGCCGTATTACTGATCCCAGTTTTTCGGCCATAACTCAAAAAATGCTGCACACAGAGGGCTAAATTTTGGATACAATATAGTTCATATGTATGTCTACCTACTGTCAAAATTTGAGGAAAATTGAACCAGTACTTTTTGAGATATGGGAGTCAAAATAAATTTGCGGCAAGTTCGTGCCCATTCACTGAGTCAAGATAGGGCTATTTGGGCAAGATTACACGGTTTGGTGGTGTCTCCTAACTTATCAAAATACTTGCATATTAAAAAAAATTCGCTTCCTTATTATTGTTCCATGTTTTTTGGCCATAACAAAAAAAATACTGCACAGAGACGGCTAAATTTTGGATACTATATAGTTCACATCTATGTCTACCTACTGTCAAAACTTGAGGAAGATTGAACCAGTACTTTTTGAGATATGGGAGTCCAAATTTTTTTGCACTACTGAGTTCATGCGCTGAGTTTGCTACTATTCACTAATTCAAGATAGGGCTATTTGGGCAAGATAACGCGGCATGGCAGAGCACAGGCTTGGTGGTGTCTCCCAGCTTAACAAAATAATTGCATATTAATAATTTTTCGCTTACTTATTATTGATCCTCACTTTTCGGCCATAACTCAAAAAATAATGCACACAGACGGCTAAATTTTGGATACTATATACCTAGTTCATATGTATGTCTACCTACTGTCTAAACCTATGGAAGATTGAACCAGTACTTTTTGAGATATGGGAGTCCAATTTTTTTTGCACTACTGAGTTCATGCGCCGAGTTTGTTACTATTCACTAAGTCAAGATAGGGCTATTTGGGCAAGATAACGCGGCATGGCAGAGCACAGGCTTGGTGGTGTCTCCCAGCTTAACAAAATAATTGCATATTAATAATTTTTCGCTTACTTATTATTGATCCTCATTTTTCGGCCATAACTCAAAAAATAATGCACACAGACGGCTAAATTTTGGATACTATATACCTAGTTCATATGTATGTCTACTTACTGTCAAAACCTATGGAAGATTGAACCAGTACTTTTTGAGATATGGGAGTCCATATTTATTTGCGCCAAATTCGTTACTATTCACTAAGTCAAGATAGGGCTATTTGGGCTTAAGATAACATGGCATGGCAGAGCACAGGCTTGGTGATGTCTCCCAACTTATCAAAATACTTGCATATTAATAATTTTCGCTTACTTATTATTGATCCCCATTTTTTGGCCATAACTCAAAAAATGCTGCACACAGATGGCTAAATTTTGGATACTACATAGTTCACATGTATGTCTACCTACTGTTAAAACCTGAGGAAGATTGAACCAGTACTTTTTGAGATATGGGAGTCTAAAAAAAATTGCGCTGAGTTCGTGCCTATTCATAAACCACCCAATATAAATGATACATAATCTGATCACAAATGCTTTGGTATATATTTTGAAATGGTTTGTGTGACGGGTGATTTTTTCTCATTTTTCTTGTTTGGGGGGACCGTTAAGAAGCATGATCCCTGCTGCTACCGGGTTAAACTAACATGCACACAGGGAAATAAGTAGCACCCACCCACACAGGGAAACACAAACTCCACCATTCCACACCTTAATTAAGCCCTAACCAAACTAGTGAGTGTTATCCATTGTTACCCCTGAGAAAAGGAAAGTTTTGTTTAGTCGGCGCAACATCTGTGGTCATATGCAGGGATTAGGGATTTTTTAGTATAGGCGAGGGGGGGAGGAGTAATGGGAGCAATGGGAGGAGTAATGGGAGGGGACATCTAGCTCATAATATAACCAGGCAGCTTAGAAGTAATTCTAGAGGAGTAACAGAGGACGGGCTAAGAATCTTCTATACTAACAGCAGGAGCCTCAGAAACAAGATAGACTTACTAAGGGGTGAAGCTTGTTCAGAGAATTTTGACATAATAGCGATCACTGAGACATGGATAGACACTGCTAATAGAAATTTTAGGTCAGAATTTGAAATAACGGGTTATCAGATGTTTCACAAAGACAGGAGGGGCAGAAAGGGAGGTGGAGTTGCGCTATATGTTAAAGACTCACTTAAATGTTTAGTTAACAACTCAGTCAAAACTAACATGGATTCAGAATCAGTTTGGGTGGACGTTTACAAAGGGAAAGAAAAACTAACTCTAGGAGTTATATACAGGCCACCCAACCTTAACAGGCAGGACACGAGTATATTACTACAGGAGATTGGCAGGGCGAGTATGAGTAGAAATGTCTGCGTAATGGGGGTAGGACACGAAGTAACGGGTTTAAACTGGATAAATTCAGATTCAACAGGGACATAGGCAAAAATTGGTTTACTAACAGGGTGGTGGAGGAGTGGAATAGGCTTAGCAGTCATGTGGTGAGTGCCAATACAATTGTCACATTCAAAAATAGACTAGATAAATTCATGGACAGCGATATTAGGTGGGGTTAGATACACGGGAGCTTAGGGTCAAAGGAGCTGCCTCGTACAGGCCTGCCGGCCTCTTGCAGACTCCTGCGTTCTTATGTTCTTATGTTCTTATATGCAGGAGAGACAGAAGGGGAAGGAATTATAGAAGGGAACAGACCCCAGGAGACGGGACACAACATCTGTGGTCATATGCAGGAGAGACAGAAGGGGAAGGAATTATAGAAGGGAACAGACCCCAGGAGACGGGACACAACATCTGTGGTCATATGCCGGAGAGACAGAAGGGGAAGGAATTATAGGAGAAGGGAACAGACCCCAGGAGACGGGACACAACATCTGTGGTCATATGCCCGAGAGATAGAAGGGGAAGGAATTATAGGGGAAGGGAACAGACCCCAGGAGACAGGACACAACATCTGTGGTCATATGCTGGAGAGACAGAAGGGGAAGGAATTATAGGAGAAGGGAACAGACCCCAGGAGACGGGACACAACCCCCGATTAATACCTGGTACCAGAGCTGGGACTACCGATTGACATTTGGGATCGGTACTACCGGCGGTAGATTACTGCTACCGATACCGATCATTCGGTATTTTGAAGAAACTACCGAATACCGCTACCGATCGCATGATTGGCAGTCAATCGGTATCGGTAGATTGAAAAAGCGAGCGCGGGACTTTTTTGTTAAGACTTAAGAGAAGACGACCCCGGCAAAATGAAACGGACAAGTTTCAACACGTTCGAGCGCATCTATGGGAAGCAGTTAGCAGGAAATTCCAGGTATTACTTTGACGTCATCACGCTTAGCCAATCACCGGCCGTTCTGGGCGTTCTCAGCCAATCAGAGGCAGCCACGACCTAGCAGATTCTCGCTCCCGCCAAAAGTTTTGGCGGGAGCCCCACTCTTGTTTGGCCTGCCGACGCGAGTAGCCTACACCTACGCTCTAGCTCCTAAGCTCTCGACAACGTGCTCAGCCTCATCGCCTAGTGTTTTAAGTGGCAGTGTTTTTAAGTCCACCCGCCGCGGCAGCAGCACTTAATCGTTTTGTGCTTTTAACTTTTCAAGTGATTTTCCTTTTTTAAACTTTATTTTACATTAAAAAAGTTTTGATCAAGTCAGTGAACTATTTAATCATATTGTTACGAACCAGAGGTTAGGATATGCTGTGTGTTGAGTGAGTGTTTTGTATGTGGCGCGGCGGGGCCCGTGTGTAGGAGTGTGTGAACCCTGTAAGAGGGACGCGGCAGAGTGAGGCTAGTCACGTAAGCCAGTGTCACGTGTGAGGCAGCGTGGGGGAGAGGTGAGGTGTGGAGGCAGCGTCTCCTTCCCCCTGTGGACTTGAGGACGTGTCCTGGGCAGAGGCCATGGGAGTGAGGCTCTGTTAGGTTAGGCTCCAAATTGATGACACAAACTTAATCGTACCTGTAAACTCATTGCTTACTGACTACTTCTATGGCTTTCAAGCTTTCTATAACCTCTGTTAGAATTAATTTCACACAACACTTCCTGCCAATCTATTCTGTGCCAGTGTGCTTACAAACACGCTTACCTTTATATTGTCAAATTGGCTCAGACTTAAGTGAACAGAGTATAGTCGCCATCAACTTTGAGCAGTTGGTGATGTTGAAGGGCAACAGCGAGCAGTTCAAGACATTCCTCAAGGAGGACCTCAAGAAGGGCGCCGACACCGACCTGGAGTAGGAGGCTCAAGACTGCTTCAGTTGTAATTTTTTTTTGTGTTGGGAAGAAATTTATTTTGTGAAAGTTAATAAATAATGCTGTATTGTCTAGTTTGTTTAAATTTAACTTTTTTTCAGTTTGATGTTTATTTTTTGAGGGAGAAATTCATTTATTAAATAAGTTATGTATTTTTGAACTTAAAAAAGGTATTAAAAGACTTTAATTTACTTCTATTCTTAAATTAACCGAAATAAGAGAGAAATAACTTAAAAAGTGTGTTATGGGCCTTTAAAAGCATTTTTTTATTATATAATTATAGAGTTTTTTAATCTACCGATACCGAATCTATACCGATCGGTAGATTTCTGAAAAATCTACCGATCTACCGATACCGATTGGACGCGGCTCGCTACCGACTACCGATACCGGTGGTAGATTTTTTCTACAGAATCCCAGCTCTGCCTGGTACCCATTCACTGCTGGGTGGACAGGGGCGTAGGGTATCGGAAAAGCCGCCCATATTTTTCCACTCTCTCGGTTGTGAGCTGAGTGTGCTAACCACTGCACCACGAAGCCCCCTTACCTATGAGGAAGACACACAGAGCACCCTTTTGGCCTCACCTTCCTTCCTCTCCTCACACAAGTAATCCCACAGCGCCGCTTCAAAAAGTGTTCACGGCTGCATGTGTTAATAACTCTACCTCTTTGGCTCTCCCGTCACGTCCCAGGCAGCCGGGGAACACCCTCTCCTTGTCTTGATTAACTTCTCGTGTGTTTCCAAAGAATAGAGAAGACAAATAGCATTTTCCATTTAGCGTGTTCCATTTATAGCATCTTCCATTTGACACAAAACCCGGAACCAGGTTCGGGGATAAACCCAGACCCAGGTCCGGGTTTTCGCGCCGTAAATGGAACGCATTTAGGCGGATAGATGTAGATGATGTAAACAAACATTCTTCCTCTTCTTCTTTTGACCTGTCCTCCTCTTCTCGGGCGTCTCTCCTGTTTATTCTCACACTTTTCCTTTCAATTGTGCTGTGTAGCTTAATTTTTCTTCACTGCAATATACTATCACACTTTACTTTTCAGTTTGTTGCTGGAATAACTTACTGACATTGCTTATCCGTGCACTTATTCAAGCATTTGTGCCCTTTTTTCCCAGCACTGCATCTCCATCCAACACGTACCGTGCGATGGCCCCGGTGTCCTCCTCCAGCCTCTTAGCCCACTCCTCCCTGGTGCTACTAATAACTCCCCTCTCTGCCTCTCATAGTTGCTGCATTCTACTATTAGGTGTTCCACTGATTCTTTCTCCCCTGTCCTACAGCTACAGTTCTGGTTTCCCCCTTCCCTATTCCTGCCATTTAGCTGCGGGGTTCTCGTTCTTGCTTTAAACATCAGCCTGCTCCCCCAGTCTCCTACATGCCAGTCTACTCCCTCTAGCTTCTGTGTCTTGCTGTACCATCTTAATGTCGACTCTTTTACTCTAAAATTCATAGGCCCAGCCTAAGCAGATGGCACACCACCTGTTCATCTTCCCTTTTTTACAACAAAGAAGGCAGCTCAAGGGCACCAAGGGGGGGCTGGGGTGGTGGAGGGGGAGGAGTGGTAATTCTTGAGATTTACCGTGGTTCTCCCGTCACGCTGGTCGCGGGTTCAAGATAAGTACAAGATAGCTAATAATGCGGCTATAGGTCCAAATAGGTTAAGTTTCCTAAATGACAAGTTTTGTTTGAAATTATATTCCATCATATTTTTGTTGCTGAGGTATAATTTGAAGGCATGAATAGTAATCCAATTGTCGTAGAAAGTATCCAATTTGGATTATCAATATACAGTCATCTATCAAAGGTGGCATATGCTGGGGGAGGTGTCGCCTCACCCACCCTACAACGCCAAGTCCAAGGGTCCCTCTGGACAAGTCTCCATGCAGGGCCCCCTTTCATTCTGAGTACCTCCTGGCAGGATTTATCAACTTGCTCAAGTCACAAACTCTGTAGGTGTCATTATTAGTTTCTTCTGATCTTTGAGTGAGTCAAAACTGTAAAGTTAACATGTACCCAGTTATGATGATCATTATTAATAGTTTCGTGTATTTTTTAATTTCGTGTCAACGTGTTCCATCAATGTCCCCAATCACACCTGGGAACCCAGGCTGTTCCAGTCACGTGTGGTGCGTGGAAAGTATGAGTCCGTACATGTGTCAGTGTTTGTGTGATATGTTTGGTATTTTTGGCCGAGTGTGTTACGAGTACGCTGACTGTTTGCGTCCTTTAAGTATGTGTGTGGGTCAATGTCAATGTAAGTGTATGTGATCTTGTACAGAATTTTAAGTGTGTGCTTGTCTGCACATGTGAAGAGGTTACATATTAATCTGTTGTTTGATCTGCGTTATGATGCCTGGTGTTCAAGTTCATTGTTTATAATGAACCGAGCCACCTTGGTGTTGATTAGTGCTAACTTATAAATGTTTGTGTGTGTGTAAGGATCCCACACCGTGGAACAACATGCTAGTGTTGGTCTCACAAGGGTGTTGTTCATCAGCGCTTATTTGTCTCTGGCCCTTAAGCCTGTGTCAAGTGAGAACCTATTACCCTGGGACACAGGCAAGTATCTAATGTCTAAGTTAAAAGTGTTTGCTTTCCCAGAAAACCCATTTATCCATCAGCCTGATAGGGTATCAGGACACCTCTCCTCCCGAAATTGATCTTTCTTTCGGCCACCTCTTTTAATTATTTTTTGGGAGCAGCGAGTAGTGGGCTTTTTTTATTATTGTTTTCTTTTTTGGTGCCCTTGAGCTGCCTTCTTTGTTGTAAAAAAGGGAAGATGAACAGGTGGTGTGCCATCTGCTTAGGCTGGGCCTATGAATTTTAGAGTAAAAGAGTCAACATTAAGATGGTACAGGAAGACACAGAAGCTAGAGGGAGTAGACTGGCATGTAGGAGACTGGGGGAGCAAGCTGATGTTTAAAGCAAGAACGAGAACCCCGCAGCTAAATGGCAGGAATAGGGAAGGGGGAAACCAGAACTGTAGCTGTAGGACAGGGGAGAAAGAATCGGTGGAACACCTAATAGTAGAATGCAGCAACTATGAGAGGCAGAGAGGGGAGTTATTAGAAGCACCAGGGAGGAGTGGGCTAAGAGGCTGGAGGAGGACACTGGGGCCATCGCACGGTACGTGTTGGATGGAGATGCAGTGCTGGGAAAAAAGGGCACAAATGCTTGAATAAGTGCACGGATAAGCAATGTCAGTAAGTTATTCCAGCAACAAACTGAAAAGTAAAGTGTGATAGTATATTGCAGTGAAGAAAAATTAAGCTACACAGCACAATTGAAAGGAAAAGTGTGTGAATAAACAGGAGAAATGCCCGAGAGGAGGAGGACAGGTCAAAAGAAGAAGAGGAAGAATATTTGTTTACAAAAATTATACCAAAAACTGCTAAACCAACAGCAAAAGATTTGCGCCCAATAGCATTGACAAATTACACCTACAAAATATTTATGGCAATACTGAAAGACAAAATAGAAGACCACCTAAGAAGCAGTAATGAAGTAAATGAAGCCCAAGCAGGATTCAGCAAAGGTGCAAGAATTGAAGATAACCTTCTCATATTGCAATACTGCATAGAAGACAGCTATACAAACCACAAAGCTCTGATTGTGACATCCATTGACTATACCAAGGCCTTTGACTCCATAAAGAGGGAAAAGATCGTGGAAACCATGATGAAATATAAGGTGCACCCCACAATAATAAACACAATAGCCAACATCTATAAAGAGGATAACACCCTGATAAAATTGACAGAAAACAGACAAACAGAGATACCAGTCACAAGTGGTATAAGGCAAGGGTGTACCGGCTCCACCACATTATTTAAACTTATTACTTATGCCATTATGATGAAACTGGAGGAAGGCAGAGGCTTCAATAACACCAACATTCACATAAATAGCCTGTTCTTTGCTGATGATGGCCTACTACTGTCTCACAGTATAGACGAGGCACAACACAGCATTAGACTATTAACAGAAATAAGTAGAGAATGTGGACTGGAGATAAATAAAAATAAGAGCAAGATCATCATCTATAACTTAGAAAATAGTCCACAACAGATAGAAAACATACAAGTCTGTGAAGAAATCAAATATCTGGGCCTAACTCTACTAAACAACAGAAATATCTTTACTAAACAAAAGAAAATTATGATAGAGAAGGCACAAAAGCTGGCCAATCTTACATACTCAATCATAGCGAAAAGCTGTCATAAAATCACCGTAGGGAAAGCCTATTGGAAAAGTGTGTGCCTACCCTCAATTCTATATGGAGCAAATGTTATAAATTTTACTGAAAGAGATATCCAACAACTACAGATCATTGAAAACAGTGTGTACAGGCATATATTGGGAGCACCAAGATTCGCCCAAACCTGCACGCTGCGAGGTGAAGTTGTAGCTTCAAGCATGAAGAAGAGAATAATGGATTGTAAATTACTATATCTGAAATCTATCATAGACGCATACACCACAACAACACAGGAAAATCTAACAAGAGAGGAAGATAACAGAAACAACTTGTTAAAAGAAGTATATAAAATGGCAAAAGGAAATCAGCAAAATTGGATAAAAAACATCAATAAGTACTTAGAATGCTCCAAGCTAACTCTGAGAGATATTGGAAAGTTAAAGAAAGAAGAAATTAAGGAAAAGCTGAGGAGCTGGGACACAGAAGAATGGAAACAAGAAGTCCAAAGTAAAAGAAGCCTTGAATTATATAAAATATACAAGCCTGAAATAAAATGTGAAGAACTTATATACGACAATACACCATCATCAGTTACACTCTATAGAGCCAGAACAAATAACCTAGCACTCAATGATAGGAAAAGATTCTACAATGAAGACACAACATGCATCATGTGCGGGGCGGAGGAGGAGAACCTCCAGCACTTCCTGTTGTATTGCCCGGGGAACCAGGGCGTGCGCCGGGCAGTGCAGGCGCCGCCGCTGCCGCTGGCAGCTGCTGCAGGAGAACATATCGCGCCGCTTGGATGCCTCCTCTTTACCGACGCAGAGAAAAATAAGGACAATATACACAGAATGTGGTTATTACGGGAAAAGAGAAGACAACAAAAAGAACAACAAGCTACAATGATAGTAACAGCAGTGACAGAAGAATAAATCAAGACCGAGAGAACACTAGGAGCTGCCGTTGCAAAGGCAATAGCTCCACATCTACATCTACATCTACATAGCCGCCTAAATGCGTTCCATTTACGGCGCGAAAACCCGGACATGGGTCTGGGTTTATCCCCGAACCTGGTTCCGGGTTTTGTGTCAAATGGAAGATGCTAAAAATCAAATCTCGGGGCTCGATCTTGGTCTTGATCTTGATGTCACAGGAGGCTTGAGGTTTCTCCCAGTGCCGTATTTTAAGACACCATCGCTTCTCACATCAACTATTTCTATAGGTCAAAGAGGGGATCAATCGGGTTTTCATGAGTGTTTTTAAGGTTCATGGCACAGAAGAAGGGTCAAACTACTACCAGGGTCATAAAACTACCCCTGGAAAGGCCTACAGCTCCTTCGAAAGCCATGTCAAATATGTGAACTTGGGCGACGAAATGTTTTAAAATACGACCCTTTGTATCGGCAGCTCCTGTGAAAGAAACACAGAAAATCGGTGTTCAGCTACTCGGAGCAAGATGTCATTGCCTATACAGAAATGAGACAAATCCAAAACTTTATACAGAACACACAAAAGCAAAGCGGAGGCTACTTAATAGCCGATATACTATAGTGTTTCAACCATTAACTCTGGAAGAAATTGTAGACAGAAAAAACTATATCACAACAATATGGAACAGAAGAAAAAAGAAAAGTGAACAAAACTTAAAGACAAGAACGCCAATCAAGAATCAAGAATCCAGAATAAGACACAAGTGGGAGCCAGGGGCGGATCCAAAAAATCAATCTGGGTAAAATTTCATAAGTTAGCGACAGCCTCAAAACAGTGAAGACCAATGGATAGTGATGGCGGTTCTTTGCTTAAAATCCGCAGCTCCCGAGCAATCAACGTATATGTGACAAATGAATTTTCTTATATATATATATATATATATATATATATATATATATATATATATATATATATATATATATATATATATATATATATATATATATATATATATATATATGAAGAGCAATCAATATTTAAACTGGCAATCAATAACAAGAAACAATTCAAATTGTACATCCGACCAGTGAAAATTAGGGCAGATCTGAACAGGTGGAAATCATCACCATACGAGCATTCGAAGAAAACTAACCGTTTATTTCGATATGTAAGCAGCAATTAAGGGTGATCATAATACAGGTCATATATAAATTACAAACCTAACCTTTACAAACAAGAGTTAATGTGGAAAATTAGACACAGCTGAAGATAAACAGGAATTCTTATAGGGCTTCTTTTACATGGGATTGAGGTAACACGTTCATTCGCAAAGATTGGCTGATCTAAAGAAATATCTTTACAAATTCACAAGTATTCAACAAGTGCCTCACTAAGCAGGGGCGGATACAGGGGGGGGGGGGGGGCCGGGCCCCAAAAAAATCTGCGCCCCCGAGAAAATCTTGAGTGTATGCGAATAGTGGGTACAGAACTGACTCGCTTATAATGTGCTGCAACTATAATACTGTTATGCCGGACGTGTTACTTGGGTTCCGTGTCGCCGTCAGGACTCTCCGTGGGAGGGAGATATGTAAACACTTTGCACAGCTTCTGTAGTTTAATATTCTTCTTTAGTAGTACACTTCACTCGGACTCTTCACTTACCACTAGCTTACTATGACTGGGACTGGCTCTCTCTCGCCCTCTTCTCCTATATATATCCAGAACAGTAGCTACAGTCTAGAATGTTACAGTGTATTTCAGATCATACAAGAACATGTAGCAAAAATATATGCGAGTTGGCAACACTTCCCGCCTGGCGCCTGGCCGCGCCCCGTGGGGCGCGGACGGCTCGCCTTTGTCCCCGCCCCTTTGCTCGTTTCTCCGGGAGCCTTCTAGAGGCCTATGGTCGCCGGGGGAAGCTTCCAGCACAACACTATCCCCCCCTCTTAATTGTGATCGTCCCGATCACACACTTAACTATGTACAAACATAAGAGAATTAATCAAAAACATAATAATCGTCGTATCGCTGTGGACGCCTGCGTTGTCTCTGTCTTCTGTTCGTTGCCTCCTGGGCGTCTGTCTCCTGGTGCGCCTCGTCGTCGTCCGCTTCTTGGGGTGTCCCTGGAACATCTGCCGAAGCCGGGAGGTTATCTCCCTCGGCTGAAAGGGCCAGGAGGCCTACGTCGTCGTCGACCTCCTCTCGGTCCTGGACGTCCCTTGCGTTTTCGTCGGCTGCTGGGTGTCTGTAGTTGTTCCAGGTGTAGTTTCCCGGACCGTGGTACCTCCATAGGCGGTTGACGTGGACAACTTTCGGCTTGGTCTTTTCCGTTCTCCGGATTCGGTAAGTCACGTCGGAGAGGCGTTCTAGCACAGTGTAAGGGCCTTCCCAGGGGCTCTGTAACTTCGGAGACTGTCCTTTCTTCCTCTCCGGGTTGTAAAGCCAGACTCGGTCTCCTTCCTTGAAGTCAACGTGTCTTGCCCTCATATTGTAACCGCGCTTCATGGCCTCCCCGGAGAACTTCAAGGCACCTCGGACTTGATGGTGCACCTCTTCCAGCCGTTCCTCTAGTTGACGGGCAAAACTGGAGGCGTCCCTTGGAAGGCTTTCCCAGGAGGCCTTCCTGTCAGTAGGTCCACCGGCCATCGCAGCTCACGTCCAAACCTCCGCTTTGCCGGTGAAGACCCCGTAGTCTCGTGGGCGGCAGACCTGTAGGCCATGAGAAGCGCAGGCAGCTTCTGATCCCATGAAGACTGATCATTGTTGCACTGCTTGGCCAACTCCTGGCCCAACGTCCAATTAAACCTCTCCACCATTCCATCTGACTGTGGGTGCAGAGAGGTGGTCCGGGTCTTCTTGATACCCAGAAGCTTGCAGCACTCAGCAAGGACTGTTGACTCAAAATTCCTTCCCTGGTCGGAATGGAGCTCGTTAGGCACACCGAAGCGACAGAAGAACTCCTCCACCAAAACCTTGGCGATGGTAGTGGCTTCCTGGTCAGGGATGGCGTAGGCTTCCGGCCACTTGGTGAAGTAATCCATTGTGACACAGATGTACCTATTTCCGTTCGTCGTCAGAGGCAAGGGTCCTGCTATATCCACTGCCACCCGTTCCATGGGGGCTCCAACCTGGTATAGTTGCAGTGGGGCACGGTGACGCTTCTTGGGGCCCTTCTTTGCACAGCACACCTCACACGCGTGACACCATTCTTCCACGTCCTTCCTCATGCCAACCCAGTAGAACCTTTGGCGCAGGCGACTCAGTGTCTTCTTTACACCTAGGTGTCCGCTGGTGATGCTGTCGTGCATTTCTTTCAAGACGCCTTCCCGGGACTTCACAGGTAACACCGTGGACCAGTAGTGGTCAAGACCATCATGAGAGACCCAGCGTCGCTGCAACACCCCGTCGTCTATCCGAAGAGTGTCCCACTGAGTCCAGTAATTCTTGGTGGTAGGGCTTTCTCTCGAGATTACTTCCAACCCAGGTCGCGTTGACGACTGACTCAGCCACTCCATAATTTGTCTCAGATCTCGGTCCTCCGCTGCAGTTTTCCCAAGTCTTCCCATGGCACCTCCGCTGTCTGTTCCACTGTAGTGCGGCGGCACATATTCTGGACGCTTTCCCTCTGGAGGCAATGTTGACACTCCGGTAGGCATGGGCGCCGGCTCAAGCTGTCCGCGTTACCGTGTGTTAGTCCAGATCGGTGCACAATAGTGTAGTGATGCTGCTCTAGTTTACCTATCCAGCGAGCAAGCTGGCCCTCAGGGTTTTTCAGTGACTTCAGCCACCGCAATGCAGCGTGATCCGTGCGGATGGTGAAAGTTGCACCGTACAGGTAAGCATGGAAAAAGTCAAAGCTCTTGACTACTGCCAGGAGTTCTTTCCGGGTCACGCAATAGTTTTTCTCGGCTGGGGTGAGCTTCTTGCTGAAGTAGGCCACAACCCGTTCCATGTCGGCACATGCCTGAGATAGCACTCCACCAATCCCTCATCACTGGCATCACAATCCAGTATAAAAGGCTTAGAGGGGTCTGGGTAGGTGAGTACGGGCGAGCTGATGAGGGCCTCCTTGAGCTTCTCAAAGGCAACCTGAGTTTCCGCTGTCCACTCAAACTTGCGCCCCTTCTTCGTCAGGAGGTGCAGTGGTGCAGCAATCGTAGCGAAGCCTTTCACAAACCTGCGGTAGTATGAGCACAACCCGAGGAAGCTCCGCAGCTCCTTCACGTTGGTGGGTGTCGGCCAGTCCCTTACCGCAGCCACCTTCTCAGGATCAGTGCGTACTCCAGACTCGCTCACGATGTGTCCCAAGTATTGGACCTCCTTTTGGAACAGACAGCATTTCTTCGGGCTGAGCTTAAGGTGTGCAGCTCTAAACCGAGCGAAAACCTCTGATAGCCTTTCCATCTCCTGCTCGAAGGTCTGGCCAAAGACAATCACGTCGTCGAGGTAGATGAGTGCCGTCTTCCAGTGAAGTCCCTCCAGCACCCTCTCCATCAGCCGCTCAAACGTAGCCGGCGCGTTGCACAGGCCAAAGGGCATGACCTTAAACTGCCACAGGCCTTGACCGTAGGAGAAGCCTGTTTTCTCTTTGTCCTGTTCCGCCATTTTGACTTGGTGATACCCAGACTTCATATCCAGTGTTGAAAACCACTTGGAGCCCACCAAGGCGTCGAGCGTGTCGTCGATCCGTGGGAGTGGGTATGAATCCTTGATGGTGAGATCGTTGAGGGCTCGGTAGTCCACGCAGCATCTGAGGGAACCGTCCTTTTTCCTGACGAGCACTACAGCAGACGCCCACGGGCTGCTGGACCGCTCGATTAACCCTTGTTGCCGGAGATCATCCATTACCTCATCCATCTCCTTGCGACGGGCTGGTGCCATCCTTCGAGGAGCTTGCTTCACTGGGCGGTGGCTACCTGTGTCGATGTGGTGCTCTACCAGGTCCGTACACCCCAAGTCCAGGTCTCCTGTGGAAAACACATCTGCATTTCTCACGAGAAGCTCCCTGAGCTGTTCCACTTGGGGTTCCTCTAGACACTTGGAGCTCCTGTCAAACAGGTCGCGCAGGTAGTCAGGCAGCTCCTCCTGGGGCTTCGTCAGGGTTCTCCTGCAGACACAGGTTCTTGGTTTCTGGTCGATCTCTTGGCACAACCCCACCATGGTCCCTTGTTTTATTTTCTTTGGGCTGAAGGAGACATTGGTCACGACGACAGGCACTTCCGCTGCAGCAGGGTCTACCAAAGTACTGCCTACAATCACCCCGTTTTCTACCGGGCATCGACTTCCACTCTCTACCACACACAGGCTAGCCGGGGGGGCACCCGTAATTTGACAGGGTAACAGCATCTCCGACCTCGGAGGAATAATGGTGGTGCGCTTGACCGTCACTGGCAGGTCTTCCTTGTTCACAGTCGTCAGTGGCACCCTCCTTCCTCTTACAGTCAGCTGCTTAGCGCGGAAGTCCAGCTCGCACCTGTGGGAGACAAGATAATCCATACCTAGGATGCAGGGGTCATCCATGTCGGCCACGTACACAGAGAGGAACTCTTCCTTTCCTCCGAGCTCAAACTTCACGTCCACTGGGCCTCTGAGCTCTGCGTAGTGTCCTGTGACTCCGCACAGTCGATGCGGCGTCTTAGGAAGCCGACGATGACTCACCACGTCAGGTCGCACCAATGTGCGTTCCGAGCCTGTGTCGACGACCACAGGCCACAACACTCCGTCAACCTTGCCCTCCACTTGGCAGCTTGTCATGGTGGTTCTCCTGCACACTGATATCTTCGGGGCATGTACAGGACAGACTGGTCGTTGCACCCTTGAACCAGTCCTTCTTAGTTTCCCAGTGGTGGTCCCTCGTTGGGGCACATTTTCCGACACTCATTCTTCCAGTGCCCTTTTCTCCACAGGTCCAGCACTTGGGTCCTTCCTGGGCTTCTTCTTAGCGGCACCTTCATATTCCTTCTTCCTCTTATAGCATTCGTTCTCCTTGTGCCCAACCTTCTCGCAGTACCAGCACGTTCCTTGGAACCTGTCTGTGTCGCTGACAGCGCCCTTTCGTGCCCTAAAGCCAGAAGTCGAGTCGTCCCTGAAGCTTGACAAGCTAGACCTAACAAAGGACTCAAACTCCATGGCACGTGCCAGAGCTTCCTGCATTGATGTTGGCTTAGCTTGGTTCACTTGTATCTTCAGCTGAGGGCTGTCCAGGGCATCGATGAATTGATCACGCAACAAAACCGTCAGCAGGTCAGGGGTGGCACCTGGGTATGCCTTGTGCGCCATGCTCTCAAGGTCCTGAGCGAGTTCCTGAAGAGACTCGCCGCGCCTCCTGTTGCGGGTTCTGAACCTAACCCTGAAGAGCTCGTTCTGGTGCTTGGTCCCATATCGTTGCTCCAGCGCCTGTGCCAGCCCGCTGTAGCTGCCCTTTGTCGCATTGTCGAGCTGAGCAAGGACCTCCAGCGCCGCCCCTTTCAGGCTAGTGGCCAGCTGTACCGCGCACTCTTGGTCATCCCATCCGTTCCGAGCTGCCAACAGCTCAAACTGAGCGCGGTAAGCCTCCCAGGAGACCTTCCCATCAAACTCCTGAGGCTTCTTTCTAACAGGCGAACCCAGCAGACCCATGGGGCTGGCGGAACTTCTTGCGGGGATAAACTCAGGCGAAACAGGGCTCAAACTACCCCGGACTTGCGTAGGAGAAGCATCTTGGGTACAACTAGCCCCTGCAGGCACTGGCTGTCCGTTTCCAGCCAAGCAGTCTTCAAGGGCCTTCACTCTGTCACTTACTTCTAGTATTTCTTTATGTGTCGTCTCCCGTACCACCTCCATCTCTTGTTGAAGATTTGTGTGTTCTTTCTCCACTTCTATCAGGCGTTGTCCCAAGTTCGTGGTCACATCAGTCATTTCTCTTCGCACTGATTCACTTCCATCTTGTACTGCTTTTAGCTGTAGCTGTAATCCCGTAAAGCGATCTTCTAGCTGTTCTTTGAGTTCTTGGAGTGTTCCTTCTTGTTGTTGCTGTGCTCTTTCTTGTTGTTGTGCTCTTTCTTGTTGTTCTTTGAGTTCTTGGAGTGTTCCTTCTTGTTGTTGCTGTGCTCTTTCTTGTTGTTCTTTGAGTTCTTGGTGTGCTTTTCTTGTTGTTCCTTGAGTTCTTGGAGTGCTCTTTCTTGTTTCTCCCCCTGTAGTCTCAAGGCTTCCAAAAGTTCAGTCAACATGTCGTCCCTCTGGGCAGC
The DNA here is from genome assembly GCF_024679095.1 of Eriocheir sinensis. Lineage (NCBI taxonomy): Eukaryota > Metazoa > Arthropoda > Malacostraca > Decapoda > Varunidae > Eriocheir > Eriocheir sinensis. The sequence goes on along the minus strand of NC_066553.1, from coordinate 11,467,436 downwards.
TTGGGAACGAGTCTCCATGGCGAAAAACAAATGCCTACACTCCTGACACCAGTGTTATGCCGGACGTGTTACTTGGGTTCCGTGTCGCCGTCAGGAGACTCCGTGGGAGGGAGATATGTAAACACTTTGCACAGCTTCTGTAGTTTAATATTCTTCTTTAGTAGTACACTTCACTCGGACTCTTCACTTACCACTAGCTTACTATGACTGGGACTGGCCCTCTCTCGCCCTCTTCTCCTATATATATCCAGAACAGTACAGTCTAGAATATTACAGTATATTTCAGATCATACAAGAACATGTAGCAAAAATATATGCGAGTTGGCAACACTTCCCGCCTGGCGCCTGGCCGCGCCCCGTGGGGCGCGGACGGCTCGCCTTTGTCCCCGCCCCTTTGCTCGTTTCTCCGGGAGCCTTCTAGAGGCCTATGGTCGCCGGGGGAAGCTTCCAGCACAACAATACGGAATGTGTCGTCGGCTGTAGGGGAGCCAGATGGCCCGGGCCCCCCAAAAATAATATTAGGATAACAAAAATATTTGAGATACCCATGATTTTTGAAAACAAAATATATTTAATATACCCCTAAAAAGCTAGAGAGCTGGGAGCGAAGCCGGCCGCCGCTAGATAGCTCTGGACGCTGTCCTCCAAACTTTAAAAAAATCCTCCTCTATGGTTCCTTGGGCTTTACTATGCGGAGGTTGACGGGGTGCTCAGGCAAGATTTACATTTTTTCGGTGTCTGATGTAATTTTTCACTCTCCTGCAGGGCCAAGGCACAACGGGCACGTACCCAGGGCCCCGCGCTCCTATGGGCCCCGCACTTGTCTAAAAATCTATATACTCGTACAGGGCCGTAGTACGCCGTACTCAGGGGGGGTGGAGGGGGCGGACGACTCCCCCCCCTGCTAAAATGTCCACTTTCTGAGAGAGTCAAAACTAAAACTGGTACCTTTCTGTTGCATTCTTGGAGAACTCGGAATTTTCTTTATATATTTTCAGTATTTAAGTTACAGAGTCGTATATTGAATATTATAGAGCAAGATTTAAAGGCCTAGGAAAAAAAACTTTGTGACCTCATTCCTCACATGCAGGCAGAAAGTAAATTTTAGTGCAGGCCACTATCATCATTCGGCACTTCGAAGAGGAAATAAGGGCAGACTTCCTTGCCTTTGTGCACACCCATGACCTCACCGGTAAAGGTTTAGCCGGGCTCCTTTTGCGCACCGTTGAAGACCTCGGATTGGACATGGCCAAGTGCAGGGGATGATGGGAAAATTCAAAGTGTGTGCCGCAGTACTCATGAAGAAGTACACCCTGGCCAAGCCAATCCACTGCTTTAACCACCGGCAGAATCTAGTACTGACGAAGGCGTGTGACGTCAAGGAAGTGAAGATCGCTCTTCAAACACTGACCGACGTGTACAACTTCGTTCATTCTTCGAATATAAGCTCTCTCCGCATCACAGAGGTTGCCAAGCTTGCCTCGGCCAAGCGCGAAAAGTTTGTTCTCCTGTGCCCCACCAGGTGGATTGAGAGGCATGCGCAGTGCTGGTTTTCTTTGAATGCCTGTCATCGCTGTTTTTCTCGAAGAAGAACTTGACGCCACCGCTGGGCTCATTCTCATCGCCATACGTGTTCCTCGCTTTCTCGTTGGACTGGTTGTAGTGGAGTGTATATTACCGCATACTCTCGAGCCGAGCCGAACTCTTCAGAGAAAAGATGACGACTTGGTGTCAGCCTATGCCACGATTCGTGGCATCGATACCACTTTTGCCAAGTTCAGAGCAGATGCGGAGAATCATATCCACGACGTGTTCATGAAAGCGGAAGAGTTTTTGGTCGAGGTGGGGTCATCGCATGACACCATCTCCGTGCCACGACTCTGTGGACGACAGACCCAGCGATCAAATGTTCCGTGCGAGAATGCTGAGGAGTACTACCGCTGGGCGGTGTACATTCCGTTCGTGGACCATGTCTTGGCTGAGTTGAAGAGTCGGTTCGGCGACGACAGAGTGCCTGTCGCACTTCAGCTCAAGCAACTCCTAAAAGGCGTCGAAACGGATGTTGCGGCTGTGCTACAAGCAGCGAAGCTCTACGAGCTCGTCATCGCATCCCTGACACTCGTGAAGGCGCTGGGCATTATCTGTTCCGGTCTTCCAAACTAAGAGTAGTCGGCGTTTTTTCTCGCCAAATTTGCTTATCACTCTCGACTGAAATGGGGATATCATAGTGGACACAAAGGAGGGCAAGTCCGTTCAGGCACTCTTGGCCGACGGTACTCCTCAGATAGGTTTTCAGCCTTTTCAGTGGTAAGAAAGACCTCTCGGCTTCCGCGTTAGAGACTGGAAGCGTCAACAGAGTCTTCAAGAGAATGGCGAGATTGGGGAACATGCTGGTGCTGGCGTGTGCCTGGGCTTCTTTGATAGTTTGGAAGACCGGAACAGATAATGCCCAGCGCCTTCACGAGTGTCAGGGATTCGATGTCGAGCTCGTAGAACTTCGCCGCTTGAACCACAGCCGCAACATTTCATGAACACGTCGTGGAAATGATTCTCCGCATCTGCTCTGAACTTGGCAAAAGTGGTATCGATGCCACGAATCGTGGCATAGGCTGACACCAGGGGCGGTATACACAAACGTTCTTAGCATCGCTAAGTGCACTTAACGGCAAAGAATCGTTAAGTTTTCTACTTAAAATGGCGCTGGGCCGCTTAGCGGTGAAGCTGGAGCACTTAGCGGGCGGAAAATTTAAGGCGGGGAAGGGGCTCCCTTAGCACCGTTAAAAATGCATAAGTATTGCAACATGGTGGATTACAGCGGGATGAAAGGCATCACCTCCTAATATATCTGCCTCGTCTAGACGAATTGGAGACGTGTAATGATTTGAAACTCATCCTGAAATATCTGTGGACTGTGCTGACCGTGCTGAGATGAGTGGTTCGGCGAGGCGGACCTTGGAAACACCTACATGGCCATCACGACTGAAGTGGTGTTCGCTGACAGGTAAAATGCAGGTGCAACCTTCACAGGCTGACAGAGATTGAGTGATAACTGACACTGGAGACCCTCAAGCGATGGCTGGTGACCGCCTGCCACCATCCACAGGCTGTTACACAAGGAGCCCTGGGAGTAACCTTGCTGGAAGCCCGCGGGCCGCGGTGTGTGGCTGGCGTTATACAGCCCCCAGCCATCGCCTGGAGGGCATCCAGTGTCTGTTATCACTCACCTTAGGTAGTCTGTGAAGGTCCAGTCAACACTGGTGCACGTGTATCTTACCTGTGATCAACACCGGCAGCCACAGACTCCTGCCCAAGGAACGAACACAGGTGAGCCAATATTTTACCTCGCCAGACTTATCCTTTACAATATTCAACTCTTTAAACCTAACACACCTGTTAATCTTGTGTCTGACTTCAACAAACGTTTCCCACCAATCTTACCAAACCCTAAACAATACCTATTTGGGTCACTAGTGTCTGTTATTTAATTTTTACTTGACTAACCTCCCAGCGGCGATAAACCAAACCTAACCTGGGTAAATTTATCATTGACATATAGTTATATCAACAATCTGTTATTTAAGATAGCCAGTTTTAACCAAATCAACAATTATTTAGAAAAGTTGATATTTTAACCTAACTTAAATGTCAGAAGGTGTCCTAACAAAATTACCTTCCTTTGCTTATTTTTAGTAACCAAACCAAATCAATTTGACGTACCGGTAGCTCTTAAACCGAACTTGCTCAAGTACTCAAGCTTGCATCACTTATGACTTTTTTCCTTTAATCCTAAATCAACTTGTTTAGAAACCTTGCTCTGACATACCTAACGTAATATAAGTTCACCTCTCCTAACTCAGATAAATTTCCGATTTGTGTTACTGACTATTTTTTAAACAAACATTTTGATTTTGGACGTAAATTTTTTACCAAACTAACTATCATTCAGAATGTTGCCTTATTTTAACTTAACAAAAAATTATAAACGTCACCAAACCTCATTGATCCTACTTAACGAATGGTAGCTATCCTTTCTGTAAAATACCTCCCAGGAATCCCTGGGTGTTGCAAAATGATACTAATACCCATGCTAGCTAGCATTGTAGTATTGTTTAATTTGTTTTGGTCATGTCTTTTTTTTCACATTTGAAATTAATTAGTTCACAGTATATTATGGCTTTTGTTATTTGCAGCTTCCTTTCTTATGAAGATCTAAAAGTGAATTTTATGATTATTCTTCGTCTTACTCCCAAATAGCTATTAAAGTCAATCAACAATGCTAAAATCTTTTTGAACAAAAAGAATTGCAAATTGGTCCATGAGTCAAGAGTTTTGACTTCTGGACAAGTATAGATATAGATATAGGGCAGGTACCAAAGCATTTCTAATTGTAATGTATCTATTTGCAGTGATCGTGATGACATTGACAACAACGAGCAAGTCCTCCTAGACCTAGAGTGACCTCAAGCTGGTATTCGCCACATAACATTATTGTTTAATCATTTAGTTTTTGTCATCCAGCATCAAGCAATCATTCCCATGCAAGAATATAAGGCACAATATAAGCAACTTCAATTGCTAGAAAATAAGACAATGTTGCCAGCCCATATAGTGTGCACTGTGCAGTAAATAACTCATGTAAATAATGCCTGTTATTCTATCACATACTTATGTCGATGCAATGTCTTTTAGTTCTTGCTTCGGGTATATTAATTACTAATCCATTCTTATTTCTCCGACGGCTATTTCCTGTGTCGATACGTCAATCAGTTCAGTACTTTTATTTTCTTAGCTTGTGTTTTGCAATTCTTTGCCAATTAAATCACTGGACACATCTTAATAAATATCACAGATTTAATTATCATATATCGGTCCCATAAGTTTATTTCAGATGCTCTTGAAACAACATCTGTCCATTCATAGTCCAACTTAACCTGGTAGCAGCAATGGGCCAAATTTGTGGCTTTACCGTGTACCAGCGATGGGCCACATTTTTGCCATGATATAAACCCCCAAAAATAGATGATGCATAAACTGATCACAAATGTGTTGATATATATTATGATATGGTTTGCGAGAGTGATGATTTTTTCTCATTTTTCTTGCTCGGAGGGACCTTTAAGAAACATGATCCCTGCAGCTACGAGGTTAACCTCTTTTAGTGTAGTACACTAATCAAGAAAAACATCCCAATTAATATATATATATATATATATATATATATATATATATATATATATATATATATATATATATATATATATATATATATATATATATATATATATATATATATATATATATATATATATATATATATATATATATATATATATATATATATATATATATATATATATATATATATATATATATATATATATATATATATATATATATATATATATATATATATATATATATATATATATATATATATATATATATATATATATATATATATATATATATATATATATATATATATATATATATATATATATATATATATATATATATATATATATGCTGAGGTTCCCGCCAGGAAGTGACGTCACCGAGCGGGAAGGCCTGTGATTGGGGCGCGCACGAGGGCCTTGGGGGACGCAGGCAGAGCAGTTGGATTCGAACCTCGGTCGGGACCTGAGGCTCGTAGCGTGGCGGTGCACGGACCCCCTTGGAGAAAGTGCCTGGTATTGGCGGTGTTTGGGTTTGTGGACTTTATTAGAGGGTTTCGACGGTCAACAAGTGGCCGGACCCCGGTGGAACAGTGTGGGAACTGTGACAAAGGAAATAAACCACGTTAAACCGGCGGATTGTGTTTCTCAGAGCCCGCCGAGGTGGAAGGGGTTTGCTTTCTACACAGTAAAGTGCACTGGTAGCCAGAGGCTGGATTTCACGCACGCTGTCGCTCTCGGAGGGAACACAGGGTGGCACACACGCCTGGGAGTCGCACCTCAGGGGACCAAGGACCCGGAAGCAGTGTTGGTAACCGTACGATAATTATCGTATTTGTACGATATTTTAGGCCTCTGTACGATGTACGATAAAGAGTTATATATCGTACGCCAAAATACGATAATTTTCCATGGGGAGTAGCAAAAAAGCACCTATCCCAAAGTTATAGCTGAGAGAGAGAGAGAGAGAGAGAGAGAGAGAGAGAGAGAGAGAGCGCCTATGGCCACCAAACTCGATCGTAGTGGCCTACTGCAATACTTGCGCACGCGCCGGTGGAGGAGGACGGAGGAGGAGGCACAAGAAGAAGAAGAGGAAGACGAGCTGCGAGCACGCCGCCTGGTACATACGCGTCCCAGACATGTGGTAAATATCGTTAAATTTCTCTATGATTTCAGGTTTTTTTATGTGTTTTATGTAGTATAGCGATGTGTAATAACACTGTAGCAGGTTTTAGCAAGCACAGATTAGCTGTCAGTAATTAGAAGTGAAGTAACTCGTTAAATAAGCTGTGTGTGTGTTTGTGTGTGCGTGGCGGCGTCGGTGGAGGCAGTGACTGTGTTCTTTGATCTTGATTGCTCTATAATATGTTATAAGCTTGCTGGTATAAAAATAAACGTGTGTTTTAAGCTTGTTGGTCTAAAGAGAAAGAGTGTATTATAAGCTTGCTGGTCTAAAAAGAAAGGTGTGTGTTTTAAGGTTGCTGGTCTAAAGACATAGGTGTTTTAAGCTTACTGGTCTTAAAACAAAGGTATACGTGGTTTAAAGCTAGCAGATTTTTGTTAGTAAGTTGAAGTGAAAGAATTTCTCATGTAAGCTGTGGCGTCGGTTGAGAGAGAGGTAGTGACTTTGTGTTGTCTTTCCTTTGTTCTCACGCTGTAGTTACAAGTCTCGCTTTCTTGATTCTCTCCTCTAGATGTGTTTTAAGCTACCTCGTCTAAAAAGAAGGGTGTGTTTTAAGCTTGCTGGTCTATAAAGAAAGGTGTGTTTTAAGTTTACTGGTCTTAAAAGAAAGGTGTGTGTTTTAAGCTTGCTGGTCTAAAGAGAAGGGTGTTTTAAGCTTACTAGTCTTAAATGTATATGTGGTTTAAACTTGCTGGTCTAAAGAGAAGGGTGTGTTTTAAGCTTTCTGGTCTTAAAAGAAAGAAAGATGTGTTTTAAGCTTGCTGGTATAAAGAGAAAGGTGTTTTAAGCTTACTGGTCTTAAAAGAATTGTGTTTTAAGCTTGCTGGTCTAAAAAGAAAGGTGTGTTTTAAGCTTGCTGGTCCAAAGAGAAGGGTCCTTTAAGTTTACTCAGTTCATTAGCCCGTACATTATTTTGAATTAAGATTTTACCAGTCGTCTGATCGGTCTGGTTCCTAAATAGCAGGTGAGTAACATGGTATTCGAGCTTACTGAATGTTACTGTTAGTGACTGTTTTATTGTTTGCATCTCGTTCATGGATAGCCTATAGGTTGGTTATTTTGTTATAATTTTTCATTTTACAGTTTAGACTGAAGAACTACAGTGCCTACATTAGTAATGGATACGTCAGAATCAGATTCGGACCGGACAGAACCAAAGGCAAAATCAGCGACACCAAAAAAGAGGAGACTGATTAGGGGTGAAGTTACAAAAGATGAAAAGCCTAAACACCGTGCCCAGCATTACCGAACAGATTGGGAATCTGCTCCAGAATTTCAGAAATGGCTTCAACCAGATAGAAGTGATAAGCTGAAGGCAAAGTGCAAAGTTTGTAACACTTCTTTTAAAGCAGAGATCACTGTACTGAAAAATCATGGTAAATCTAAGCACCATAAAGAAAGAATGAAGGGAACTGTAGTAAATCAGCCAGGAATTCAAACATTCTTCCATGATAGCATGAATACCTCCAAGAAAAGTCCACAGTACTTAGCTAAAGTTGCAGAAGTTAAGATAGCAGCTGTATTTGCAGAGCACAATCTTGCATTTTCATTAGCTGATCATTTAGGAAGTGTACTGAAAGATTGTTTCCCAGATTCAAAGATTGCAGGAGAGATAAATGTTAAACGCAAAAAATGACCAATATTGTTGTTAATGCAATTGAGGTAGCCACAAAGACACTGTAGCTAAAGTTCTTTGCAATCAGAAATTCAGTGTGCTAACAGACGAGTCTACAGATGTTTCCTCAGTAAAAACAGCTTGCATTGTAGTGAGATATTTTGAGAAGGATAAACTACAAATAACTAGTAAATTCTGGGAGCTCCACGAAGTTTTCAGCAAAGATGACTCCAAGACAGTAAATGAAGGAGCTACTGCAAATAATTTATTCAAAAGCATTATGGACTCATTTAAAAATTACAACATACCCTCAGAAAACATTGTAGGTTTTGGCTCAGATGGCTGTAGTGTTATGATGGGGAACAAGAATTCTGTGTCTACCAGATTTAAAGAAGTGTGCCCTGGAATTGTGGTCATCAAATGCATATGCCATTCTGCTCATTTGTGTGCTAGTGAGGCATGCAAAACCCTCCCACGTCGATGTGAAGACTTGGCAAGAGATATTTACAATTTCTTAAAGTGTAGTGCTAAGAGACAAGCCGTATTAGTACAGTTTCAAACATTTCTGGATTTGAAACCTCACAAAATGCTACACCCTGCACAGACCCGGTGGCTTTCTCTTGTTGCAGTTGTGGAACGCATTCTTGAGCAGTGGGAGGCACTTTTACTATTTTTCACAGATATGTCTCTCTCAGAACATATATTGTCTGCAGACCACATTCTGGCTTTGCTAAGAGACCCTTTCATTAAGATGTATTACTTGTTCCTTCAGTGGATCCTCCTAAATTCACAACATTAAATGCATATTTTCAGTCTAGTAAAGTTGCAGTAACTGAACTCAATGCCAAGATTTCTGAGCTATACCGTGACATTCTGTTGTGTTATATGGACAGACAATATGTCATGCAGTCTGACATATCTCAGATTGATCCTACAAAGAAAGAAAAACATAAAAAATGCTCAACTGTATCTTGTTGTAGGTGTGAAATCTTACAGCAACAAATCAGAGATAACATCAAGACCAGATCTGTGTTATGAGTTCTATAAGCGGTGTAGAACCTTCATGCAGGTTGCATGTACTGAAGTGAAGAAAAGATGGGATTTTAATGATCCAGTTTTATCAAAGATTGGCATCTTGAACCCCAAGCGTGCTCTAAGTTTAGTGACAAGAGAAATGGCACCTTCTATTGCTCCTTTAGCAACTCTGCTTCCACGCGTGGTGCCATCAAATGGACAAAGATTGTTGCAAGACTTAGATGACCAGTGGAGAAAGCTACCTTTAGTCGAGTTTCCAGAACCAATAGCAAAGGAAGAACAAACTGACATTTTCTGGGGAAAACTTCATGCCTTCGAAAATCCATTTGGCGAAAAAGAATTCGCTACTTTGTCCGAATTTGCAATCAGTGCTCTGTGTCTGCCTCACTCAAACGCAGATTGTGAGAGAGTGTTTAGCAAAGTAAATTTAACAAAAACCAAAACAAGGAATAGACTAAACACAGACACAATAAATGGAACTCTCTTGGCATCAGTGTCAATGAGACACCGGGCCAGTGCACAAAGTTTACCCCTTCAGATGACATGATAGCTCGGATGGCCACTTGTTCACTGTACAAACACAAGGCACTATTACAGTCAGGTAGCTCTAATGCAGAGGGAGAGGATAAAAGCTAAGAGTGTAGGCAGCATATTAATTACAGATTAATCAATTTCTCTATGAATTTTAAAGGAAAACAATTGAGAAGCTTGCTTTGTTTTTAATAAGCCATGTTACAAACAAAAAAGGAAAAAAAAATTATGTTAATATTTTAATTTGTATTAATAAACAATTTATAATGCTACATGTTATTGTTTGGTTTACCTGCAAATTAATAGGTACGATAATTCTGTATGAAATACGATAATTTTAACATTCATGTACGATACTCGCAGTTTCAAAAGTTACCATCCCTGCCCGGAAGTAACGTGAGTAGCCCATCCAGACGTTGGCAGGGTGACCAGATACAGCATAATTATGCTAAATTTGGCATAATTTTTTAAAAAAATGAATGTTTAGCATAATTTTTAGCATAGTATCAAATCTAGCATAATTTTAGCATAATTTTGAGTTTTGTACAATTTTCTTAACTTTTATTACCATCTATGAGAGGAATAATAGAATCTGTGACAGTTCACATTTTTAAAAAAAATCTTGAACGTTAAAGGCGGGTTACGTGCGGCCCGCGGCGCCGGGTAAAGTCAGTACTCAGTATTCACTGGACTGTCCGGCCTGGTGGCCACGTCGCGCTCGGGAGACAGACTGACCAGCAGTGCCAGTCACAGTGCGGCTGCCGCGGCTCAGTGGAGAGGTAAGGCCGGGGGCACACTTGGCGTTTCTTTTCCGATCGTTTTTTTCTCCGTCGTGCCCTTATAAACAGTGTACTCTTCAGACAGTGCAAAGTGTGGCCCAATACTGTGGTAGGCTATAGTCTACTCAGTAAATAAGTTATAACTTTTATCTCAGTATACATTCGCAAGTCGCCACTAACTTTATAACAATTATTTTGTTTTTGGTAATTATTGAATCATTTTGCAGGATAGGCTGTAATGGAGTCAGACCAAGAAAAACCCGTTTCTAAAAAGAAAAAACTAACTGAAAAATCTTACAGTCAAGCATTTCGTGAAGAATGGCTCAAGTTACCAGATTACATGCCCTGGCTAAGAAAACTGGACAACAACAAAGCTCAGTGTAGTGTCTGTAAAACATTTTTACAAAGTAAGAAATCTGTGATTGATCTACATGCAAAGGGAGACAAGCATAAGCGCCTTATGAAAGAAAAAAATGATCCCAAAGTAATTCCCATGACAAGTTTTGTGAAAGCAAAGAAAGAAAATGATGATGAAATTATTAACCGTGCTGAAATTAAACTCGCAGCATGGGCTGCTGAACATGAAATTTCTTTCAGAGCAATGGATCACCTACCTGCTGTGTTAGCTTCTTCCTTTAGTGACTCAAAGACTGCAAGTAAGGTTAAGCTTAAAAGAACAAAAACAGCTTCTGTCATCTATAATGTCATAGGTCAAAGGTTTTTGGAAAAGATGAAAAGCGAACTTAATGATGAGTCAGACATGGGACAAACAAAATTTTCAATGATCATGGATGAAAGTACTGATCTGACAGCTGAGAAACAATTAGCAATAGTAGTGAAGTATTTTTGTAAAACTGTTTTGTGTACAAGATTGTTGGCTCTTGTTCCAGTGGCAGAAGGAGATGCCAAGACTCTTTTTAGTGCATTAGAAAATGAATTAACTGCCAGTGATCTAAAATTTGAGAATTGTATTGGTTGGAGTGCTGATACTTGCAGCGTTATGCACGGAACACATGACAGTGTAAGTAGTCGACTCAGAAATGCAAACAGCAACATGATTATCATGAAGTGCGCTTGTCACAGTGCAGCACTGGTGGCATCATATGCATGTGGAGTATTACCACGTTCGTGTGAAAAGTTGGTACATGATGTATACAACTTTTTTGCTCATTCGTGTAAGCGTACTTCACACTTTCATGAATTTCAGGATTTCACAAATACTGACCCACATAAGTTGCTAAAACCTTGCCAAACACGTTGGTTAAGCCTGAAGGAATGCGTCTCCCGACTTCTTGAGCAATGGGATGCGCTTTTGCTTTTCATGCAGCATCATGATTTAGTAGAAAGGAATCTACAGGCGCATGATATTGCAAACATTATGGTGAATCCTTTCACCAAGATGTATCTAGAGTTTCTGAACTTTGTTTTGCCTAAGATTGTGAGTTTTAATGTAATGTTTCAGTCATCCTCACCAATGATTCATCTACTTCATGATTCTCTTGCAAAACTGTACTTAGACTTATTGTCATGTTATGTGAAGCCAGCATACTTGAAGCAGAGTAAGCATGATATTTCCTTGATTGACCCTGAGAGTGAGTTAGCTATGGTACCATTGGAATCTGTGTATGTTGGTACAAATGTTAGCCGCTTGCTAACCACTGCATCTCCCAAAGTCACAGTTGAAGCGAAAAGAGAGTTTCTCAACGTGTGCAGGAAATTTCTTGTTATTGCGTGCAAGCAGCTTAAGCAGCGCTTTAACTTTCATGACCCAGTATTGGTAGCAGCAAGTAAACTTAGCGTTGCAACTGTAAAGTCAGGAAACATTGCCTCATTTGTAGGGAACATTATGATTCACTTTCCAGGCATACTGAAAAATGGAAAAGAACAGGAAGTTGATGATCAATGGCGTAGCCTTCCTTATGATGATAATCTGACTGATGATATGGAGTTTGAAGTCTTTTGGAAAGCAGTTATGCAGGACACCAAGTACAATGCTCTTAGTTATTGCATCAAAGCTATTCTAACTATTCCAGTGGCTAATGCGGACTGTGAAAGAATTTTCTCTGAGATCCACCGATTAAAATCTCCAGTTCGCAATAGACTGACTTCCTCTTCTCTCCTGAAGTATGTGGCTGCTAGAGAAGGCATCGGGAGAGAGAGTGAAAACTGTGAGAAGTTTGAACCAGACAAGTTGATGCTTAAAAAAATGAATTCTAAAATGTATGAAAAATAAGAAACTGTACGGTAATAGGAAAAATAGGAAAAGTAGGGTATGAGAAACAGGAACTCAATTTACACATTACCTAAGTTATATTTATTTTGTACAAGTTACATGTATAGGAAAATTTTCAAATTATGTTGCACAAAAATGTCAAATAAACCTCGAAATGTGACTAGTTTGATTTTTTTTACCGTACAACAACTGCCAATAATCATACGAGTCCATACAACCTAAAAATAATACTAGGTTAATAAAAAATATGTAACAAATTGGAATGTTAACGACAGACAAGGTTTAGCATACTTTTTGCTAATCTAGCATAATTTCAGCTGCTGTCTAGCATAATCCCGCTTCAGAAATCTGGTCACCCTGGACGTTGGACGCCAGCCACAAGGAGCGGTGAGTCTCCTGGGGACGCTGACGGGGTTTTGGGGCGCCTGGGTGAGGTTACAGTGGTGTCAAGTGTCGGGATATTGTTGGTCTGTCTGAGGGTGCCGCTGGAGTTGCGTGTGGTGCTACGGGGAGTGTTGGGACAGTGTGAGAGCGACGGGCAGCGTGTGGGAGGGTTACGCCCTGTGTGCACGCGTCGTCATTTTCTTGCCCGGTCTTGCTGCGTGGACGCCGCGTGGGGGAGTCAGCTGACCGGAAAAGCGGGAAGAGGATCAGCTGTTGTTTACCTCCCAGCGGGCGGGCTTAGGACTGTTACGGACTGTGTGTGGTGTGTTCTAAGTCATGGCAGGGAAGGAAGTTACCCTGGAGGACCTGCTGGCCGCCCTCAGTGCCCAGGTGGAGGCTGTGACGGGCATGAGGAAGGAAGTGACTGAAAGCCTGGCAAGTGTACGGGAGGAGGTGGCGGGGAGTGCCGAGCGGGTATTTAAAGAGCTCAGGGCACACCTAGCGGAGGAGTGTAACCGTGTTAAAAAGGAGGTGAAGGAAGAGGTGCTTGAGGAGGTGTATACTAAGGCCGAGGTTAAGGCTGAAGTGGAAGGGGTTGCCAGAGAGTTAAGGAAGTATGTTGACGAGGCTATGGGTGCTAGCCAAGGCTTTGTCGCCCCTCAGGGAAACATGCCGCTCAGGGTACACGAGCAGCGCAGTGGGGATGAGGGGGGAAGTGACATTAATGATGACGGGAGCAGGTTTCGTCCCTGGTTCCGGCAAGACTCTCGCCCGCGGCACCCGTGTTTCAACCTCTGGGCACTCCGGCTAACGTGTTATCGCCTCCTCCTTCCCCGCCAGGCTCGGTAAAGTCCTGCCACTCGTGCACCAGCTCCACGACACGACGGCTCCGGGACGGGACGAGGCGCCGGCCACAGGAGTTCGATGGGAGTGTCTCTTGGGAGGCATATAAGACACAACTCGAACTCCTGGCGAGCGCCCGTCAGTGGAGTCGGAGGAAATGGCCCTGCAGCTGGTGTGCGCGCTCAAGGAGCGGCGCTCGAGGTTCTGAACCAGCTGCCGGCCGCCCAACGGAGCTCCTACAGCGAGGTGACAGCTGCTCTGGAGCGGAGGTCCGGGCATCAGCACCAGTCTGAGGTGTTCAGGACCAGGTTTCGGGCTCGGACAAGGGGCCCGGGGGAACCCCGGACACGCGTGGCGCAAGACTTGGAGGTGCTGGTGCGCCGTGCGTACCCAGGGGCAGGTGAGCTGATCACCATCCTCCTGCGGGATCAGTTTGTTGACGCTATCGATAAACAAAAACTGAGCATTAATGTGCAGCAGGCACACCCCAAGGACCTTCAGGAGGCTTTGGCCAGGGGCTTGGAGCTGGAGTCGTTTCTCAGGACGACAAGGGAGAAACCCAGCGGGAACCATAGCCCTTACAAGGTGAAGGCGAAGAAGGGGAGCGTGAGGAAGTCGTCCTCCAGTCCTTCACCACCCCCAGGTGAGTTCAAGGGGAACTGTTTCTCGTGCGGGCAGCAGGGACACTCCAGGAAGTACTGCCCGGGGAGCAAGAGCAGCAGTAAGGCTGGCGGCACGGGAGCGGGGCCGACTCAGTACAAGCCCTGCTGTTACAACTGTGGCAAGGGTCACCGGACTTCAGAGTGTACCCTGGTCCCCGCCACAGACTGTAAGGAGGCCGCGGGAAACCGGGACGGGCTGGCGGAGGGGGGTAAGCGCCAGTCGAAGGAGAAGAAGCCCCAATCCGCCTAAGTTGCCGCGCTGAGGGCGCCCGGACCGTTCAGGTGGGTGGGCAAGTGGATGGGAATTCTTGCTACCTGACGGTGGACTCGGGCGCCGAGCGCACGTTCGTGCAGGACGGCATGCTGGCAACCGGACAGCCCCGGTGGCCAGGCAGCAGCTGTGGGATTACGGGACACTGCACACAGCTCAGGGGCCAGTGGATGCCAGGGTAACTGTGGGCGGCACGGAGGAGTGTCTTCCTGTCTTCGTGGCTGACGTCGGGGAGAACTTGCTGGGACTAGACTATCTCCAGCGGAACAGGGCGGTGCTGGATTTCGGGGATATGACCATGGCGGTCGGAGGCAACGTGGTGCCGCTAAGGGAAGGCGGCGGAGGCGCAGTGGAGAGTGCTGTCTCTGTCGAGACTCACCGAGCCCATGCTGAGTCACCCACCGAAGCCAGCCACCGCTGCCGACTAGGGAAGGAGAAGGAGAGTCTAGTTCCGGACGGGTGTGAAGGTGTACAGACGACTATGGACCCGGTAGGTCTGGTCGAGGGCACGCAGGAGAATAGCACTGGGGTTCCACCTCATCTGCAGGATCTATTGCAGAGGAGCCCGGTATGCCTGTCCGGAGAACAGGTGGACGGGGTGGGAAAAGTGCTGACTCAGTATGCGGATGTGTTCTCGAAGGGAGACCATGACCTGGGCCGGACCAGTCTGGTAAAACACCACATCCACACAGGAGACAGTCGTCCTGTCAAGTTGCCGCCCCGGAGGATTGCGCCTGCACGACGGCTGGAGGTGGAAAAAGCCGTGGAGGAGCTGCTCGCACAAGGGGTTATTGAAAAGTCGTGCAGCCCATGGAGTGCCGCTGTCGTCCTCGTTAAGAAGAAGGATGGGTCCACCAGGTGTTGTGTGGACTATCGGGGCCTTAACGCGGTGACGACAAAGGACTCTTACCCTCTCCCGAGGGTGGATGACACGCTGGATGCGCTCACGGGGGCACAGTGGTTCTCGACCTTGGATCTGAAGTCCGGCTACCATCAGGTTGAGGTAGCGGAGGAGGACAGAGAGAAGACGGCCTTCTCGTCTGGGCAAGGACTGTACCAGTTCAAGGTAATGAGTTTCGGACTCGTGAATGCCCCGGCAACGTTTGAGCGTTTGATGGAGCGTGTGCTGGAAGGGTTGCTCTGGAAAAGCGCCCTGGTGTACTTGGACGATGTACTAGTGTACGGGGACTCGTTCAAGCTGGCTCTGGAAAGGTTAAAAACAGTGCTGGACAGGCTCAGGGCGGCTAATGTGAAACTGAGTCCTAAGAAGTGCTGTCTTTTCCGGAAGGAAGTGCCGTTCCTGGGGCACATAGTGACTAGTGAGGGGGTGAAAACAGACCCGGGTAAAGTTGAGTCAGTAAGGAGTGGCCGGTGCCGCGTAGTGTGACTGAAGTTCGTGGGTTTATCGGACTGTGCACGTACTACCGGCGGTTCGTGAAGGGGTTTGCTCAGACCGCAGCGCCACTCCACCACTTGACTCGGAAAGGGGCCTGCTTTCACTGGAGCGAGGACTGTCAACGGGCTTTTGAGGAGTTGAAGGAGGCCCTTGCTAATGCCCCTGTGTTGCCGTACCCTGACCCCACAAAGGTGTACATTCTGGACTGCGACGCTAGTGCTGAGGGCGTGGGAGCAGTTCTGTCCCAGGAAAAGGATGGGCAGGAATGGGTTGTCTCCTACTTCAGCCGGAAGTTCTCTGCGCCAGAGAGGAACTATTGCGTCACACGTAAGGAGTTGTTGGCAGTGATTCAGGCGCTAGATCACTTCCATCCGTACTTGTACGGGGCCAAGTTCAAGGTCAGGACGGACCATGCTGCGCTGAGGTGGTTAAAGAACCTCAGGAACCCGGAGGGTCAGCTGGCCAGGTGGATTGGCAAGCTTGAACAGCACGACTACCACATTGAGTACCGGCCGGGGAAACTGCACGGTAATGCGGACAGTTTAAGTCGCCGGCCCTGCGAAAGTGACTGTGCACATTGCAGCCGCCGGGAGGGGGAGCCTGTGAGCGTGAAGGCTGCCGCGGTTGCCAGTGACACTAGTTGGGGAGAGGACCTCGGACAGGCCCAGCGGGAGGACGCGGACATTGGGCCCATAGTGACACTGCGGGAAGAACATAAGAACATAAGAACATAAGAACGCAGGAGTCTGCAAGAGGCCGGTAGGCCTGTACGAGGCAGCTCCTTTGACCCTAAGCTCCCGTGTATCTAACCCCACCTAATATCGCTGTCCATGAATTTATCTAGTCTATTTTTGAATGTGACAATTGTATTGGCACTCACCACATGACTGCTAAGCCTATTCCACTCATCCACCACCCTATTAGTAAACCAATTTTTGCCTATGTCCCTGTTGAATCTGAATTTATCCAGTTTAAACCCGTTACTTCGTGTCCTACCCGGTTCTTTTACCAACAAAACCTTATGAATGTCTCCCTTATTAAAGCCCTTCATCCATTTATAAACCTCGATCATGTCTCCACGCACCCTTCGCCTTTCTAGAGAATGCAAGTTTAACTGTTTGAGTCTTTCCTCGTATGGCAAGTTTCTCAACCCCTGAATCATCTTAGTCATCCTCCTCTGCACCGATTCTAACATTTTGATATCCATTCTATAGTAGGGTGACCAGAACTGAACCGCATAGTCAAGATGAGGTCTAACTAATGCTAAATATAGTTTGAGGAAGACTTCGGGGCTTCTGTTGCTTACGCTCCTTGAAATAAATCCCAGTACCCTATTAGCTCGATTTCTAGCTTGAATGCATTGTGCCCTTGGACGGAGATCAGAGCTCACTAAGACCCTAAATCCTCTCGCACCCAGACCTACTTATGAGAGTGTCATTTAAGCAATAGTTATGTGAGGGGTTGTTCCTACCTACACTCAGAATACTGCACTTCCTACATTGAACTCCATCTGCCATTTATCCGCCCAGTCATATAATCTGTTGAGTTCACCTTGGAGAATACTAGCGTCCTGATCCGACTCAATTACTCTACCGATCTTGGTATCATCTGCAAATTTACTAACATCACTACTAATTCCTGTGTCTAAGTCATTGATATAAATAATAAACAAAAGTGGACCTAATACCGAACCTTGTGGGACCCCACTCGTAACACATCACCAGTCAGATCTTTTACCCTTGATTTGCACTTTGCTTCCTATTGCTAAGCCACGCCTTGACCCAGTTCAAAACTTTACCTCTACTCCGTGAGCCTGTAATTTAAGCAACAGGCGAGGAAAACCGCCTTGGGAAAGTGTTGCACCGTTGAGCCCTGCAGCTAAGGCGTTGTGGCAACAGTGGGCAGTGCTACCCTGAGTGATGGGGTGCTGCAGAGGCGGTGGGAGACAAGTGGCGGCGGTGTGGCCTTCTGGCAGACAATAGTTCCTGGGAAAATGAGAAAGGAACTGGTGCGCGAGGCTCACGGTGGTAGTGCGAGCGGCCACTTCGGTGTGCGTAAGACCCTCGGGAGGTTAAAGCAGCGTGTGTACTGGGTAGGCATGCGAAAGGACGCGACTGAGTGGTGCAGGAGTTGTGACGTGTGTTGTGCCAAGATGGGCCCCGGGAGAAGGACTGTGGCTCCCTTACAGGTGTACCAGGTAGGGGCATCCATGGAGAGGGTAGCAGTGGACATTGTGGGCCCATTCCCTAAGACAGTTCGGGGAAATCGCTTTGTGTGCGTGGCCATGGGACTATTTTACTAAGTGGCCGGAAGCGTTCCCTCTCCCGAACCATGAGGCGGGCACAGTGGCGGGGGTGTTGGTGGACGAGTTCTTTGCCCGGTTTGGTGTGCCGCACGAGTTGCACTCCGACCAAGGGAGGGAGTTTGAGTCGGCCGTGTTCCGGGAGTGCTGTAGCTTGCTGGGCATTAAAATGACTCGTACCACACCCCTACGGCCTCAGTCAGATGGCATGGTGGAACGCTACAACCGCACCCTAGGTCAGGAGTTGGCAAAGTATTGCCAGGAGGGACAGGAGGATTGGGACTTGAAAATCCCCCTGGTACTGATGGCTTACCGCTCGGCCGAACACGAGGTGACTGGGTACACGCCCGCGCGGCTGATGTGTGGACGGGAGTTCCGGCTGCCAGTGGATCTGGTGACTGGCAGGCCGCCGGACGAGGAGATGCCCACTACAGTCACCCCCTACGCTATCGCCCTCCAGGACCGTCTCCAGCAAGTACACCATCAGGTGAGGGCTAACCTGAAGGTGTCGGGCGAGACGATGAAAGACCGGTACGATCGGCGGGCCAAGTCACCACCTTTCAAGGAGGGGGACAAAGTGTGGTTGCACAACCCTTGGAGAAAGAAAGGGTTGTCTCCCAAGCTCCAGAGTCCCTGGGAGGGGCCCTACGACGTGGAACGGGTCCTTTCTGACGTCACATTCCGCATACGCCAGGGGCCTCACAGGCGTGCCATGGTGGTGCACGCGGACCGGCTCTGGCGGTACCACGGTCCCGGGGACTTCTCCTGGGAGGAAGCTTCGCTGGCGGGCAGCGAGGAGGAGGAGGAAGCGGACCTGGGGCTGGGGGTCGAGGAGCCCCTGGTGACGGAGGATGAGGAGGACCTGGACCCGAGGGAACCGGAGCCCATGGTGTTGGAGGAGGACGCGGGCGAGGAGGTGTGTCCCCTGGACGGGGCATCTGCAGGAGGTAATCTTGGGCCGGAGGTAAGGAGGCCCAGGAGGGAGCGGCGTCTCCCGGTTGGATGGAGGATTTTGTTTGTGACTGAGCACATGTTTAGTTGAGTTTACTTTATTTGGGCGGGATGTGTGTTTTATTTTTTTGGGGAGCGAGGACGCTCCATCTTTCACAGGAGGGGGTGATGTTACGGCTGCCTGAGGTTCCCGCCAGGAAGTGACGTCACCGAGCGGGAAGGCCTGTGATTGGGGCGCGCACGAGGGCCTTGGGGGACGCCGGCAGGCAGTTGGATTCGAACCTCGGTCGGGACCTGAGGCTCGTAGCGTGGCGGTGCACGGACCCCCTTGGAGAAAGTGCCTGGCATTGGCGGTGTTTGGGTTTGTGGACTTTAGTAGAGGGTTTCGACGGTCAACAAGTGGCCGGACCCCGGTGGAACAGTGTGGGAACTGTGACAAAGGAAATAAACCACGTTAAACCGGTGGATTATGTTTCTCTGAGCCCGCCGAGGTGGAAGGGGTTTGCTTTCTCCACAGTAAAGTGCACTGGTAGCCAGAGGCTGGATTTCACGCACGCTGTCGCCCTCGGAGGGAACACAGGGTGGCACACATGCCTGGGAGTCGCACCTCAGGGGACCAAGGACCCGGAA
Organism: Eriocheir sinensis; assembly: GCF_024679095.1. NCBI lineage: Eukaryota > Metazoa > Arthropoda > Malacostraca > Decapoda > Varunidae > Eriocheir > Eriocheir sinensis. Next base: position 11,447,447 of record NC_066553.1, on the reverse strand, counting down.
GTATCGTGAGTAGCCCATCCAGACGTTGGGCGCCAGCCACAAGGAGCGGTGAGTCTCCTGGGGACGCTGACGGGGTTTTTGGGCGCCTGGGTGAGGTTACAGGTAGGTTACAGTATTATTCTTAGAATAGTTGTGTATACGGCCCCAGATTCACTGACGCCTCGCAGATACGACAATCTTAAGTGGATCCAATATGGCGGAAATAAGAATGTCGTATCTTGCGATTCACAAAAAAATCTTAAGGCCGCCATGTTTAGATTTCCCTGCCTTAACGCTGTTTCACACTCCCGCCGACAGACGGCGTAGTGTGTTGTTGACATATTTCGTTCAACCAATGGCAGCGCTCGATACATACGTACTCAAGAGACAGCAGCCAATCACAGGAACCTCAACACCAGTGCAGCACGTGGCCCGTGACAGAGGCAGGCGATGTTGTCTGCCCCACCGGGAGTACGGAGATGAAGTGAGGAAGTTCAGGTAAGCCAATCACTTGTCATGTGGAGAGTCAGCTTGGTATATTGTTGCTAAAACGTGCTAGTGAGTGAAACATTTTTGTTAACCTGCATGAAGGTATCCTTTAGGTAACGTTATAAACGTCTTTCTGTCAGTTCTTAGCCATGACTTTGTCCTCCAAGTTGTCCATGATCAGTCTCATTACCTTGTTTTGACCTCCTCTGTAGGTAAAAGTGTAATATACTTGCATGCACCAAGTTATCTCACCATGGAAAGGGGAAGGGATATGGGGCCACACATTTCAGTACGAGATGTCATTTCAGTATTTTCATAGAGGTGAGGCCATTTACTGAGCAGCAGAGCATAGCAAACTTATCAGTCATTAAGATTTGCCACTTCTGCCACCAGGGCACTGCCCAGTAATGTGGCTAAGATTAGGAGTGGAGCTCAGACATTGTCAGCTGCTCAGATATTGGGAAGTAGATAAAACGGCATACTTTCCAAAGAGCAGCTTGCTGTATTATGGCTTAAAACACTGTCGCTCTACCATAAGTGCAATAACAATAAGTAAAAAGCTCTTTCATAGTGCTTGAGATAAACTAACTTCCTATTAAAACATAGATACTTTAAATTCACTATTATAACTTAGTCATTGTATTTCTTTGTTTTCTTCATTTCCACAGATTAAGTTTAATAACTATGTAAACTTTCTACTTCATTGCTTCTTAACCTTTAACTACTAGCCAGTCACTTTTACATCTCTTTCTCTCTTATGATCCTGGTTATGATGACCAAGCAAATAATTTTCCTTTTATAGGAGACTGAGTGTAACCTGTAAGTGTAGTGGGTGCTACAACACCTAGCAGCCCATATGTCCCAGCAGTGGTGCAGCGTCGGACCCTTAAACTTCCAGGCAGGAGACACAAGATAAAAGATTCTGAAGAAGCAAGACCAAGCATATATTACTGGATAGTTTGCAGAAATGTGTAGATTTCCTTGAATAGTTTCAACCAGAATGACTGCAATAGCTGGAGCTTTTCAGGACTTTGTTGAATATTGCAGGGCATAAAATTCTGTATTTCTTATGCATCACTAAAGGTCTCTTTTGCTTTCTTCAAACCTGTTTTGTATTTGCAATTTATTTAATTGTTTTCTATAGGAAATAACATATAAAAAAATGTTTAATGGCAGGCTGTGAAGAGTTGCTCCAAATAGTACACACCACGGTGCTATATGCTTTATATTTTATTAAGTGTATAATAAGCTCAGCCATATTGTCCTGCAGTTAATTTTTAGAGTCGGATAATTTCTCCCCTTTTTTTACAATATAAGTTGTGATTGTGTTCATGTATACCAGCAGTTCTTTCTTTAATTATATTAGTAAAGAAGTTGTTTTTTATATATATGAAGTCAGATTAAGTGACTTTCAAAAGTATTATAATTAAGTTCATTTAGCCTGTGTCACTCTCAAAGTTATACGCCTCCGTGGTCTAGTGGTTAGCGTGCCTGGCTTCTACTCCGCAGGCCCGGGTTCAAATCCCGGCCCGGGCAGTCGGCGTGCGACTCACCCAGCTGTTCATCCTTGCTCTCAGGCTGGTCGATAAATGGGTACCTGGGGAAACCTGGGGAAGGTAAACTGTGGTAACCCAGATATCACACTGGCCCTGTGTCCCGGGGTAATGGGGGCTCCCTTCCACCACAGTCTCAAGGGCCAATGTTACAGAGATGAGCACCGAGGCCATGTGCTGCTACTGCGTATCCCCCCCAACTTTACTACTCTTACTCTCAAAGCATATAATTGTGTGTTTGTGTGTATGTGTGTCGCATCCTGGAAAGCCCAAGACTTCTCTCAAAACTGACGACTCGAGAAAGAGTCTGGCTTCCAGCTATATCTTGAGAGCCAACAGTCGTCGTGGAAATTTTATAGGTATAGTGGAATGTGTTTTGCCAGTGGGCAGTGTCATTGTCTTTGAAGAACTCTGCCGAGTTCTTAACGAAACACACTCATACACCAATTTCCTCGGTGATTTCCTGTATTTTATTGCCAGTACACTATTTGACACATTTAAATATTTAATAATGTATATATCAATGCCCACTTTTTCATTATAAGAACATAAGAACGCAGGAGTCTACAAGAGGCCGGTAGGCCTGTACTAGGCACCTCCTTTGACCCTAAGCTCCCGTGTATCTAACCCCACCTAATATCGCTGTCCATGAATTTATCTAGTCTATTTTTGAATGTGACAATTGTATTGGCACTCACCACATGACTGCTAAGCCCACTCCACTCATCCACCACCCTGTTAGTAAACCAATTTTTGCCTGTGTCCCTGTTGAATCTGAATTTATCCAGTTTAAACCTATTACCTCGTGTCCTACCCGGTTCTCTTACCAACAAAACCTTATGAATGTCTCCCTTATTAAAGCCCTTCATCCATTTATAAACCTCGATCATGTCTCCACGCACCCCTCACCTTTCTAGAGAATGCAAGTCTAACTGTTTGAGTCTTTCCTCGTATGGCAAGCTTCTCAACCCCTGAATCATCTTAGTCATCCTACTCTGCACCGATTCTAACATTTTGATATCCATTCTATAGTAAGGTGACCAGAACTGAACCGCATAGTCAAGATGAGGTCTAACTCATGCTAAAGAAAGTTTGAGGAAGACTTCGGGCTTCTGTTGCTTACGCTCCTTGAAATAAATCCCAGTACCCTATTAGCTCGATTTCTAGCTTGAATGCATTGTGGCCTTGGATGGAGATCAGAGCTCACTAAGACCCCTAAATCCTCTCGCACCCAGACCTGCTTATGAGTGTCATTTAAGCAATAGTTATGTGAGGAGTTGTTCCTTCCAACACTCAGAGTACTGCACTTCCCTACATTGAACTCCATCTGCCATTTATCCGCCCAGTCATACAATCTGTTGAGTTCACCTTGGAGAATACTAGCGTCCTGATCAGACTCAATTACTCTACCGATCTTGGTATCATCTGCAAATTTACTAACATCACTACTAATTCCTGTATCTAAGTCATTGATATAAATAATAAACAAAAGTGGACCTAATACCGAACCTTGTGGGACCCCACTCGTAACACATCCCCAGTCAGATCTTTTACCATTGATTTGCACTCTTTGCTTCCTATTGCTAAGCCACGCCTTGACCCAGTTCAAAACTTTACCCTCTACTCCGTGAGCCTGTAATATAAGCAACAGTCGTTGGCGAGGAACTTTGTCAAACGCTTTACTAAAATAAGATAGATTACATCATAATTTTCATCTCTGTCAACCGCCTCAAATACTTTATTGTAGAAGGACAAGAGATTGGTGAGGCATGACCTACCTTTTGTGAACCCATGCTGCGAGTCGTGAATTAAGCTATGTTTCTCTAAATGCTCCCGAATGTTCCTGGCTATTATGGACTCCAGCATCTTGCCTATAACCGATGTTAACCTAATTGGGCGATAGTTTGAAGCAACCGACCTGTCCCCCTTTTTAAAAATCGGCGTCACATTAGCTACTTTCCATAGGCTCGGCACATAGCCAGTATTTACCGAAATCTTAAAGATGTCGGTTAGTGGGTCACTGAGTACATCACCTAATTCCTTTAATACCCTCGGAAATATCCCGTCAGGACCTGGCAATTTGTTCTTCTTAAGCTTATCTATCTCATCCTGAACTACTTGCCTGGTAATGATTACATCCCTCAATTTATCGCCATCCCCGCCCTCGTACACCTGAACTCTTTCCGGTATAGTCGTTCGATCCTCTTGTGTGAATACTGAAAGGAAGTAGTCGTTCAACAATGTGCTCATATTTTCGTAATTTTCTACAAGCTCCCCTGTGTTTGTTTTCAGCGGTCCAATTTTCTCCCGTGTTTTTGTTCTATACATCTGAAAGAAGCCCTTAGGATTACTTTTCGCCTCATTTGCTACTTTGATCTCATAGTTCCTTTTTGCTATCCTGGTGTTTTTCTTAACTAATCTAGATAGTTCGACGTACCGGCCCCTGAGACGTGTTTCACCATTCTTTATTTTCTGATAAATTCCCTTCTTTAACCCAATCTCGTGTTTTAGTCCACGAGTCATCCACTTAGGATCATTGTTTTCTTTTCTAAGTGTTCGCTGTGGTATATGCTGTCCTTGCCCCTCTACTATTACTCTAACTAAGTTATTATAAGACATTTCTACCTGGTTCTCCTGGCTCTCCAATCCGCAGTTCTGGCCCTCATGAATCCCTAAATTATCCCAGTTTACCCCTTCAAGATGTCTTCGAAGCCCCTCGTAATTTGCTCTTCTGAAATCTGGCACTAACACTGGGTTTGGTTCGCGGGTTACCGCCTAAGCTAAAACGAACCGTTCTGTGGTCACTTTCCTAACTCTCCGCCCACCTCCAACTCACGTAGCAAGTTCCCATTATTGGTTAGGACAAAGTCTAATATGTTATCTCCTCTGGTAGGCTCAGTAACTACCTGCTTAAGGAAATTATCTTGTATAACTTCAAGAAAGTCCTCGGCTTCTAGGTCACCCACTAGGTCTTCCCAGTCTATCTTCCTATAATTAAAGTCCCCCATTACGCAGACATTTCTACTCATACTCGCCCTGCCAATCTCCTGTAGTAATATACTCGTGTCCTGCCTGTTAAGGTTAGGTGGCCTGTACATAACTCCTAGAGTTAGTTTTTCTTTCCCTTTGTAAACGTCCACCCAAACTGATTCTGAATCCATGTTAGTTTTGACTGAATTGTTAACTAAACATTTAAGTGAGTCTTTAACATATAGAGCAACTCCACCTCCCTTTCTGCCCCTTCTGTCTTTGTGAAACATCTGATAACCCGTCATTTCAAATTCTGATCTAAAATTTCTATTGGCAGTGTCTATCCATGTCTCAGTGATCGCTATTATGTCAAAATTTTCTGAACAAGCCTCACCCCTTAGTAAGTCTATCTTGTTTCTGAGGCTCCTGCTGTTAGTATAGAAGATTCTTAGCCCGTCATCTGTTACTTCCCTAGAATTACTTCTAAGCTGCCTGGTTATATTATGAGCTAGATGTCCCCTCCCATTACTCCTCCCATTGCTCCCATTACTCCTCCCCCCTTCGCCTATACTAAAAAATCCCTTATGTTCTCAACTTGTGCCAGCAACATATGAGTCAGTACATTAGTAAGGTTAGGTTACATAAATGAAAAAAAGTGCATATTTGAGTTAAAAACAAAAACATTATTTTCTTGTCAATACCCCAAAAATAACTTGAATTTCAAGGTGAGAAAGATTTTTTTTATAGTCTATGGACAAAGAACCCTTATTTTCTAGTTTTAATGTTGTGCTATAAGTAGAAACTGAAGTAATTATATATTTTTCACTTAACTTTTTTGCACGAAATAAATATCAATATATATAAATATATATATATATATATATATATATATATATATATATATATATATATATATATATATATATATATATATATATATATATATATTTTTTTTTTTTTTTTTTTTTTTGCCTCAACCTAAAATCATAAAATACTTTTTCAATTATAGTAGCCATGACACTATGAGTGGGAATAAAACTGGGTGATGAAGCAAACCTTGACGGGTGGTGCTAGGTTGCTAATTTACCAGCAATAAGTTACCACGTGATGGAGATGAGCACCAAGGCCACACACAGCTATGTGTATGCCCCCAACTTCACCCTACCTTTACGAGACACATCATCTATAACACCCAGTAAAACTAGCATAGTATATAGTAAATGTAATACCTTAATACAGTAAATATCATTGAGACAAGAATGAGCCATGGGATGACTAAATTACCAAAATATCCAACAAACATATAATGGATGTTGCAAAGAATGGGTAATTGCTTAGCAGGAGCAGTCTATTTGAGATGCATATTACTTATTTCCTGTGGTATGTTATGATGCTTTTTAATGGAGATCTGTTTATTATCACAATAATTCAGCTATGAAAGTGCTACAGCAAATTTACCCCAGAATTCACTATAACAAGCACTGCGGCATATATCGTCCAGCCGTCTTCACTCCCAAATCTATTTACAAATTAACAGACTCATTTTAACCTAGTGGATGGTAACCTAACTCTGCTAAAATTGTAACCTATAATTGCCACTGGGGATATTAGCCTATCGTTACAGAGGAGAGTAAACTGTCAACCCAAGTATGAGACTCACCAAATCAACTCTAGTACTTTCATAATTGCTTCCTGGTGATAACTAACTCCACAAAAAAAGACATGATAATTTACCCAGTAATGAGTAGTTTGTGTCTCTAAAATAGGTCGCTAAAATCCGCTAAACAATGGCAAGGGCACACCCAGAAATATGTTCAGGGAGATTGGAGGGCAGAGAAAAAGACAAGAGAAACTTTGGGGGTGCAGGGCCTGAAACCTCATCAACGGTAAACGGGTGGGGTCCGGCCCATCCTTGGTTGTGCTAGTGGTCTAAGGTATTACAAACTACAAATTAAGACTAAATTATTCACCGAGCATGTATGAGTACCCACATTACCCCCTGGTGAATCTCCTGCGGGCATTACAAGCCCTCCATATATATTATCACAAGTGTTTACGGCAGGATATTTGATTCAATAGTGTAGGAGTTCACAATCACAACATATTCAGTGAATGGTATTATATACGGTTAACACGTCCTTATAAAGCAATGTTTTGATAGCACTGTGACGTTTTGTTCATTATTTTGGCAGCGGGTCTTCCTCTTCTTCATTCCTCCTTGTGTTGTGGAGAAAATCTGCCCTACGTACGGGTTCAGCACTACACGTCTCGTCCACTCTCTTCCAGTCCTCCCATTCACTCCACGTCCCATCTCACTCAGAAACACCTGCATCATATTCGTTCTCTCCCTGTCATACTTCTTACATTCCAGCACCACATGTCTCGTCCACTCCCTTACCGTTCACTCCATGTCCCATCTCACTCAGGAACACCTGCATCATCTTCGTTCTCTCCCTGTCATACTTCTTACATTCCAGCACCACATGTCTCGTCCACTCCCTTACCGTTCACTCCACGCCCCATCTCACTCAGGAACACCTGCATCATCTTCGTTCTATCCCTCAGGGAGAACAGATCTACAGGGGAGAAGAGGTAGAAGAATTAACCGACATCAACATAAGTAGGGAGCTCGTGATAAGACAGATAGATAGACTTAAAGTCACTCAGGCGCCAGGGCCAGATGAACTTTTCCCCAGGGTAATAAAGGAATGCGAAACTGAAATAAGTGGGCAGTTAACAGAAGTATTTAGGAAGTCACTAGACACAGGGGTGGTGCCTGTTTCATGGAGGCAGGCACACGTTATTCCAATATTTAAGAAGGGAGACAAATCTTCTATGGAGAACTACAGGCCGATTAGTTTGACGTCAGTTATAGGTAAAATGATTGAGTCAATAATAGCTGATAGTATTGTAACGGTCCGAATGTGAGTGAACGAGAATGTGAGTAAGTCAGTGAGTAACAGAGTGAGTAAGTGTAAGCGAGTGCATGAATGAACGAGAGAATGTGAGTAAGTCGGTGAGTGACAGTGAGTAAGTGGGAGCGTGAGGAGTGAGAGTGAATGAGTGAAAGAGTGAATGGGTAGCTGAGGAATGTAAGTGCGTAAAAGGTTATGAGAAGATAACACGGCGAGCGAATGAGCGAATATATGAACGAGTTACTGAAATCCCTCATCTCAAAGCCTCGAACCCCTCCAAGAAACCAATAACTAGTTAATTAGATAGGTAGGGGTTTGATTGTAAAAGAATGTTCCGGAAGGGAGAGAGAGTCAGTAATGCGGGGTTAAAAGATCACGTGATGGAGGGTAGAAGCTGATGAGTAAGCGAGGAGGAGGAGGAAGAGGACCAGAAGCGGGAGAGAAGTAAGGAGACAAGCACCACTGCAGCAAACCAGAAGCGGGAGAGAAGAGGAGACAAGCACCACTGCAGCAAGCCAGAAGCTTGGGAGACGTACACACCACCCACGGCCTGCTGTGTGAGGCGGGCTAGCAGGAGACGAGCAGCAGCCCTAGCAAGGAAAGGCAGCGAGTTGGAGTTGAGTGAGAGGTGTCCATCTCCACTCAGCCCCCCCCCGAAATACCACCCACGGCCTGCGGGGTGAGACGGACTACAGGATGGGAACTTGTATGGCGGGGTAACCTGCCCCTCGACTGTCCTGGGGGCCGAAATACGACTGCCCCAAGCTGTTCCCTACATCAAAGGGCGCCCGCCTCTTCACACCACCCGAGCCGCTCCATCTCCACATCAAGCGGCGCCCGTCTGTCCATCACCAGGACCGCCCATTCCCATCGTGAACGTCCCCTGCCGAGCCCGACGCTCACGCCAGCTCCTCCTTCTCCGCATCCAGCAACTAGAGCTAAACATTCTGTGTATTCCCCAAATCTCCCTTGTGCCGGTAGCTAGTTAGATTAGAGGCCTACAGCCTGTCAGTCATTCATTTTTTTCTTATTTTTATTAGTACTCCGCTAACCTTTGCAAAAGGAAACCTAATACATATTTATATATAACCTTACTGAGTGTTATCATTTGGAGCCTGTTTTGCTGCTCATCTGAGATTACTGAACCATACACACATCCCCCCCCCCATAGTACATTATCACCATCCAGTTTCTTAATGCTGTCTCAAAAAGTGGTTCCCACGGAAATCCTCCCACCTTCCATAATTAACCACATAAGTAACGCCCTTCTGGTCACAAACTTCGGAACGAGTGTTCACTTGTCCTGAGGCCTTAACATCCGGGACCAGCGCTCGACGACTACCACGCTACCACATACCATCATAACCCTAGTGGTTGTCATAAAAAGGGATGTAGCTTTAATTACTTAATTAATTTAAATTATTTTGTCTTTCCACGCTACAGTATTAGGGACCATATAGACAGACATAATTAAATTCACGACTCACAGCATGGGTTTACTAAAGGAAAGTCGTGCCTCACTAATCTTATATCCTGTTACGATAGAGTATACGAGGCAGCTGACAATGATGAGAGCTATGATGTGGTTTATCTTGATTTTAGTAAGGCCTTCGATAAGGTACCTCACCAGAGACTGTTAAATAAAGTCAGGGCTCATGGGATAAGAGGGAAGGTATTTGATTGGATTAAGGCGTGGATTAGCGACAGGAAACAGAGGGTTACCATTAACGGTAAAAAATCCGAATGGGGTAATGTTACCAGTGGGGTTCCTCAAGGTTCAGTTTTAGGCCCGCTTCTATTCATTATCTACATCAATGACATAGACAATGGGATAACTAGTGACATAGGTAAATTTGCAGATGACACCAAAATAGGATGCACTATTAGGACAGGGGAGGATGCTAGAGCACTGCAGGAGGATCTCAACAAACTGTCAGCTTGGTCAGAGAAATGGCAGATGAATTTTAACATCACCAAATGTAGCGTACTTAGTGTAGGAACACGCAACCCATTACATGGGTATAGTTTAGACTCCACAGCGATAGGCAGGTCTGAGTGTGAAAGGGATTTGGGAGTGTTAGTGAACTCTGACCTAAAACTAAGGAAGCAATGTATTAGTGCGATGAAAAGGGCTAACAGGGTATTAGGCTTTATTAACAGGACGGTAACCAACAGGAGTGCAGAGGTCATCCTCAGACTCTATTTAGCGTTAGTTAGGCCACACTTAGATTATGCTGTCCAGTTTTGGTGCCCACACTACAGAATGGACATCAACTTGCTACAATCAGTTCAGAGGAGGATGACCAAGATGATTCAGGGGCTGAGGAACCTCCCATATCAAAATAGGCTGAAACACCTAAACTTACATTCACTAGAGAGATGAAGAGTGCGGAGAGATCTGATAGAAGTATTCAAATGGGTCAAGGGTTACAACAAAGGCGATATAAGTAAAGTACTGAGAATTAGCCAGCAGGATAGAACTCGCAGTAATGGATTTTAATTAGAAAATTATAGATTTAGGAGAGATATAGGCAAGCATTGGTTTAGTAATAGGGGGAGGGGGGAATGGAATAGACTCAGCAATAACATAGTTAGTGCAGGGACGATAGCTTGTTTTAAGAGTAGACTGGATAGCTACATGGACGAGGACGACAGGTGGCAGTGAGGTGTGGGTGCAGTAAGGTGACGGGGTACTGGATGCATGCCCAGTACCGCCGGTATAACGAGGATCAAGCCTCTACCTGTAACCCCTGTAACTACACCTCACCCACCGTGAGTAGTGGGGGGGATTCTGGAGCTGCCCTGTGTAGGCCACCCGGCCTCTTGCAGTTTCCCTATGTTCTTATGTTCTGTCATACTTCTTACATTCCAGCACCACATGTCTCGTCCACTCCCTTACCATTCACTCCACGCCCCATCTCACTCAGAAACACCTGCATCATCTTCGTTCTCTCCCTGTCATACTTCTTACATTCCAGCACCACATGTCTCGTCCACTCCCTTACCATTCACTCCACGCCCCATCTCACTCAGAAACACCTGCATCATCTTCGTTCTCTCCCTGTCATACTTCTTACATTCCAGCACCACATGTCTCGTCCACACCCCTGTCACACATCTGGCACACTTTGCTGCGGGACTCAGGCCATCTATAGTTGCCCTCCTCTAGTGTAAAGAAAGTATCCACATCTAAGTTATCGCAATCTGAAAACATTTTATATAGCTCTATCATATCCCCACTTAGACATCTCCTATGAAAACATATTTAGCCTTATGTTAACTTTTTTTTTCCTATGTACTCGCCCTACAAATTAGATCCCTGTCCTAAGCAATGTAAAGTAAATAAATATATATGTTTTGCTTTAATTTGTTTAATGCTGTTTATAGAGCTTTTTATCATGGGGGAATAATGAAAGCACCGCCCTGATTTTCTTTCTCTTTTCTTTTATGCACATCCTTAGGCCCCCCAGTGATGAGAGGCCCTGCGCAATGATTGTAGTGAGCACATAGGAAGGGCTGGCCTTGATTAACCCAGTAGCAGTGACGGGCCAAATTTGTGGCTTTACCGTGTAGCAGCGACGGGCCAAATTTGTGCCATGATATAAACCCCCAAAATAGATGATACTTAATCTGATCACAAATGCTTTGATATATATTATGAAATTATTTGTGTGAGGGGTGATTTTTTCTCATTTTTCTCACTTAGAGAGTCAATTAACACCTTGACTATGGATTTCCTGTAGTCAGAACTCACTAAGCTACAGGAATGGAACAAAAAGTGTCTGCTACAATTCAATGAAGAGAAATGTAAAGTCCTGCACCTTGGAAGGGTATCGAGCACACCAATACCACATGGGAAACACTCCACTATCCACCACAGAGGCAGAGAAAGACATGGAGTATAGTTACCAGGCTACATGCAGTGAAAGCCAAATCCGTGCCAATCGCAGCGGACGGGTTAAGAAACATGATCCCCACTGCTACCACCGGGTTAAACCAATACACAGGTGCAGGAGAGTGACAGGTGTAAATGGGAAGATGACTTGGCAAATCATACCACACAGTGTACTGAAGCATAACTACTTTTATTTCCTAAATCAGCTATATATGAATTTAGCTTGTTTATAGTGTACAGTTTCATATTCATAAACCTTGTATTATAAAAGGTTTGGTTAGATTATGAGGTAAGTGAGGTTAGGTAATTTGAGTTAATATCTGTTGAACTCTTACTTACCCAACCTAATCTAACCTTACCTTATCAAGCCTAATCTAACCAACTCTTACATAACCTAATTAAACCTTTGTAGCCTAGAATAATCCTTTACAGGTAAACAGCTTTTCAAGAGAGTTGGGTATTTATCTGTGGAAATAATAATATTTTTTGTACATGAAGCTGTGACTGAAACAATGCAATGCTTCCCAGCAGCTGTGTATTTCTGCCACTTCATAGAGAAATAACTAGAACTTTGTTAACATAATAAAATTCCGTACAGGTGAAAAATGTTAGCATCCAGAAAAAATGATGCAAACCTCTACTAAATATTTACTGAAGGCTTAACTTAGGGAAATAAACCCTGGAACTAAGGGGCAGAAACCCTAAAACTCTCTGATCTTCTTAACCCCTTGACTGCAGATTTCCTACAGTCAGACATCACCAAGCTACAGGAAAGGAACAAAAAGTGGCTGCTACAATTCAATGAAGAAAAATGTAAAGTCCTGCACCTTGGGAGGGGATATCCAGCACACCAATACCACATGGGAAACACTCCACTATCCACCACAGAGGCAGAGAAGGACATGGGAGTATATGTTACCGGGCTACCAGTAAAAGCCAGATCCGTGCCAATCGCAGCGGACGGGTTATGAGGAAGAGAAAGTGAAGGAGTTACAAATGCATAGTTCTTTGATACATGAAAGTCATACACTAGGAGGCAAAAAAGGGATCCATCCATCTCATCTCATTAACATAACTCTAGTCCTGATATTTCAACAGGTATTTGTCATTTGTCACAGACCACTTTGCCTACAGGCACTACACAGACAGGTGTATTTACCGACATACACGGGGTGTAGGTTATCTCATTTATTATATTTACCGACATACAAGGGTGTAGGGTACCTCATTTATCACATTTACTGACATACAAGGGGTGTAGGTTATCTCATTTATCACATTTACTGACATACAAGGGGTGTAGGTTATCTCATTTATCACATTTACTGACATACAAGGGGTGTAGGTTATCTCATTTATCACATTTACTGACATACAAGGGTGTAGGTTATCTCATTTATCACATTTACTGACATACAAGGGGTGTAGGTTATCTCATTTATCACATTTACTGACATACAAGGGGGGCAGGCTATCCCATTAACACATGGAACAGCTTGCGGGAAGAGGTGGTGGAGGCGTACAGTGCCCAACAAATGATGGAAAGGCAAAGGAATGTAGATATGGAGACGGGACTATTACAGCTTAGCCCGGGCCCGGTAGACTACAAACAGGTCAATACAAATAGGTAAATACACACACACACACACACACACAACCTGCCTTAATTCCCCATCTGGGCTATATTTTCTGTCCTTCATGCTAGTCAATGCTGCCCTGCACTGCCTACTCTCTCCCACATACAGCAGCACAACACAACACCTCAGAGGTGAATCTTCACATGTCTGCTAATCTCACCTCTGGTCATGAAACGCTTTCCACAAGCATCACATTTGAACCCTTTGTGACCAGTGTGTCTTATGCTATGTTTCTTCAGGTATGACTTTAAACAGAATCTTTTCCCACAGACTTCACATTCATGATTTCTCTCACCAGTGTGTGTAAGGATGTGTGTGTTGAGGTAACTCTTCTGATTAAATTTTTTCCCACAGACTTCACATTCATGATTTCTCTCACCAGTGTGTGTAAGGATGTGTGTGTTGAGGTGACTCTTCCGATTAAATCTTTTCCCACAAACTTCACATTCATGATTTCTCTCACCAGTGTGTGTAAGGATGTGTGTGTTGAGGTAACTCTTCAGATTAAATCTTTTCCCACAAACTTCACATTCATGATTTCTCTCACCAGTGTGTGTAAGGATGTGTCTGTTGAGGGTACTCTTCAGATTAAATCTTTTCCCACAAACTTCACATTCATGATTTCTCTCACCAGTGTGTGTAAGGATGTGTCTGTTGAGGGTACTCTTCAGATTAAATCTTTTCCCACAAACTTCACATTCATGATTTCTTTCACCAGTGTGTGTAAGGATGTGTCTGTTGAGGGTACTCTTCAGATTAAATCTTTTCCCACAAACTTCACATTCATGATTTCTCTCACCAGTGTGTATAAGGATGTGTCTGTTGAGGGTACTCTTCAGATTAAATCTTTTCCCACAAACTTCACATTCATGATTTTTTTCAGCAGTGTGTGAAAGGCTGTGTGTCTTGAGTTCACCCTTCTTGCTGGAACTTTCCCCACAAACTGCACAATCATGATTTCTTTCAGCAGAAGGAGTGAGTGTCTTAGTCAAAGTCACCCTTCCCAGGGAGGCTTTTCTCACACTCCTGGCTCTCATGGTTTCCTGAACCAGTGTGTGCAAGGCTGTGTCTGATGAACTTCCTCTCCCCTATCAAATTGTCCTACAGTCCTGACACTCAACCTTTCCCTTTCCTTTATGGCTGGAGAAGGCAGCAGCACGGTGGTGGTGGTCCTTCTGATCAGGCCTTGGTCCTCACACCAGTGACAGTCTGCTCCGCTGCTCCTGGCCACTCAGGCTGCAGGCCAGCCTTGAGGGCGAGGGGGCAGCAAGTCTTCCTCAACGCTACACTCATGGCCAGTAGTCCTTCCTGGTGTGTGGGAGATGTGTTAGGTCACATGTTCCATCAAGGTACAGGCAAGCCCCCTTAACAAACAATTATATTGCTGAGAAGCTGTTCACTAGGCAAAGTTTTGTTGTGCCAACTCATTATAACGTAGGTTAATTGGAGTGTGCTTACAGAACCCCAACTTTTCCCCTTTCACTCATACTGACCACTTATTTGCACAGTAAGAAGCCGTAGCTACTTGTGCACTTCCTGACTCCTCAGCGACACACCTGCACACCACGGTACTGGACTGAACACTGGTGGCTGGGTTGACGTGCATGATCACTGTGTGTGTGAATCACCTCATATGTGACCGTCATCACCTGTAGTACTGCAGGACACTGGCCTTTACCGACACCCTCCACCACTCACTGTTAGGTGTTAATGTACTCAAATTTAAGTGGGATTCATTAACCTGTACAGCCACGGCTCTGAGCCGTTGCTTGCATGTGTAATGCTCAGCCCCGACGACAGCTCTCAGCCATTGCCATTTCTTGACCCTGTAGTTTCTTACATGATGCCACACGGCTGTAATATTCACACACGTTATGACTCATGATGCGGAGCAAGTGTACACTGCTTGGCAATTTGCCTCCATGCTTTATTTTATTTATTATTTTATTTTTTAACAGCAAAGGAGACAGTTCAAGGGCAAAAAAAGGAAACAATAATGAAAAAAAAAAGCCGCTACTCACTGCTCCTAAAAAGAGTCCAGAGGAGTGGTCATTCATAATTCTATGACCTATAAACTTAACATATTGCCCAAAAATAACATTCCAAAAAAAAGTGAAACTTTAAAAAAACGCTACATTTCCCTAATGAAGGCACCAGCGCCAGGCAGTGTTGGCTGAGTGTGTTGAGTTGTGCCACACGTGGAGTTCACACATCCCCCGAAATGTTCCAGCCTGCGTTATACTTGATATGTCATAATTACTATCGTATCCAGAATTCCAGCCAATTGGGAACAGTTCAGGAATTAACCCAGTAGCTGCGGAGATCATGTTTCTTAAAGGTCCCTCTAAGCGAGAAAAAGGAGAAAAAAATCATTACTCACGCAAACCATTTCATAATAGATATCAACGCATTTGTGATCAGTTTATGCATCATCGATTTTTTTGGGTTTTTATATCATGTGAAAAATTTGGCCAATCGCTGGTACACGGTAAAGCCACAAATTTGGCCCGTCGCTGCCACTGGGTTAAGCATGGGAAAAACACAAACGTACCTCACGCACCAAGGGCAGAATGCTAACTGAAATGTCACGGCCGTACAGCACCGTATGTCTAACAGATTTCCTTCCACGACACAAATTAACCCCCCCATTTTTTTTCTATTTTTTTTACAACAAAGGAGGCAGCTTAAGGGCAAGCTCAGATTCGGAAGGAAAGGTGTCCTGATACCGTCCTCTTGAAAGAGTTCAAGTCGTAGGCAGGAGGAAATACAGATGAAGGAAGATTGTTCCAGAGTTTACCAGCATGACGGATGAAAGAGTGAAGATGCTAGTTAACTCTTGCATAAGGGGTTTGGACAGTATAGGGATGAGCATGAGTAGAAAGTCGTGTGCAGCAGAGCCGCGGGAGGGGGAGAGGCATGCAGTTAGCAAGTTCAGAAGAGCAGTCAGCGTGGAAATATCGATAGAAGATAGAAAGAGAGGCAACATCGCGGCAGAATTTAAGAGGTAGAAGACTATCAGTAGGAGGAGGAGAGCTGATGAGACGAAGAGCCTTAACCTCCACTCTGTCCAGAAGAGCTGTGTGGGTGGAGCCCCCCCACACGTGAGATGCATACTCCATACGAGGGCGGACAAGGCCCCTGTATATGGATACCAACTGCGCGGGGGAGAAGAACTGGCGGAGACGATACAGAACGCCCAACCTCGAGGAAGCTGATTTAGCAAGAGAGGAGATACGAAGTTTCCAGTCGAGATTTTGAGTTAAGGATAGACCGAGGATGTTTAGTGTTGAAGAAGGTGACAGCTGAGTGTTGTCGAAGAATAGGGGATAGGTGTTTGGAAGACTGTGTCGAGTTGATAGGTGGAGAAATTGAGTTTTTGAGGCATTGAAGGACACAAGGTTCCTTCTGCCCCAATCGGAAATGATAGCAAGGTCTGAAGTTAAGCGTTCTGCAGCCTCCAGTCTGGAGTCGTGTACTTCTGTTGTGATGGTCTTCTACTGAAAGATGTTGAATAATGCAGAGTGGAGTCGTCGGCGTACGAGTGGACAGGACAGTTTGTTATGGAAAGAAGATCATTGATGAATAACAGGAAGAGAGTGGGTGATAGGACAGAGCCATGTGGAACGCCACTGTTGATAGGTTTAGGGGAAGAGCAGTGACCGCCTACCACCACAGAGACAGAACGGCCGAAAAGGAAACTGGAGATAAAGGAAAAGAGAGAGGGATAGAATCCGAAAGAGGGCAGTTTAGAAAGCAAAGACTGGTGCCAGACTCTATCAAAGGCTTTCGATATGTCTAGCGCAACAGAGAAAGTTTCACCGAAACTGCTAAGACAGGATGACCAAGAGTCAGTTAAGAGAGCAAGAAGATCGCCAGTAGAACGCCCCTTGTGGAATCCATACTGGCGATCAGATAGAAGATTAGAAGTGGAAAAGGTGCTTTTGAATCTTCCGGTTAAGGATTGATTCAAAAGCTTTAGATAGACATGAAAGTAAAGCTATTGGGCGGTAGTTTGAGGGATTGGAGCGGTCACCCTTTTTAGGCACAGGCTGTACAGAGGCATACTTCCAGCAGGAAGGAAAGATAGATGTTGATAGGCAGAGACGAAAGAGTTTCACCAGGCAGGGTGTCAGCACAGAAGCACAGTTTTTAAGGACAATAGGAGGCACTCCATCAGGTCCATAAGCCTTCTGAGAGTTGAGGCCAGAGAGGGCATAGAAAACATCATTAGGAAGAATCTTAATAACAGGCATAAAGGAGTCAGAGGGGGGATGAGTAGGAGGAATATGCCCAGAATCATCCAAGGTCGAGTTCTTACAGAAAGTTTGAGCGAAGAGTTCAGCCTTACAGACAGATGAGACGGCAGTGCTGCCGTCCGGGATTCCGGACAACAATAGTATTTTAGGGTCAAATATCTTTTACCACGAGTTCTACCAACTAGATTATGTTCGGTACTTGCCAGATTAAACATCAGTCTTCGTGGAAACTACTGGAAAAATGGTTCCAGCTATACATGCGGCAAGAGAGTATGAAAGATGCGAGAACGGTGTAAGCTTTGTCGCGAGTATTTAGCTTGTAATAACTGAATGGTAGGGTGTTTCTCACCAATGCACCTGAAAAATGTTAGCATAAACACTTGGGATCAATGTCTTGTAGAATATAGGCACAGTGCATCATGATTTATCACGTGAGAGATTTTAGAGTGTGTGAGTCCTCATCGCTTCAACAGGCCCTGACCAAGTTTTAGTTAAAGTAGCTAGCAATCACTGGCAATTTTGGGTGTCCAAAATCCAAATAAAATGTTTAATTTACACGTATTTTTCACTCATACGCGATATTTTATGGAGTGGCCACCAGATGTCTCATGCACCTAGACTCACACGGTGCTGCGGCCACACACCTGAGCTCAGTTCTTCCCGCGCGCCATTTGAACAACAATACAGTACCCACGCTGCCACGCTACTCAACAACAACACCCTCGCTGCTGTGCTACCACGAGGGGAAGGGCAGCCAGAGGAGGAACCACGAGACAGAGAGGAGTCAGAGTGATACAGTAGGCAATAAAGGTACGAACCTACCTCTTGTTTGATTTACATTGTTTTTGATTTACGCCACCTCTTCAAGGACACAATACTCGCGTAAATCGAGAGTTACCTGTCATAACCATAAGCAGCCAACACTTGACACACCCATCGTCACACAACGAGAGGAACAAACTTGGTGGAGGAACTGTTTTTGTGTCTCAAGCGAGGGTAGTGGGCCTAACCCGGTAGCAGCGGGGATCATGTTTCTTAATGGTCCCTCCAAGCAAGAAAAATGAGAAAAAATCACCCCTCACACAAACCATTTCATAATATATATCAAAGCATTTCTGATCAGATTATGTATCATCTATTTTGGGGGGTTTATATCATGGCACAAATTTGCCCCGTCACTGCTACACGGTAAAGCCACAAATTTGGCCTGTCGCTGCTACCGGGCTAAACATTAACTTATTTTAATTTCTTTGTTTATTTATATATGACCCATGAAACATTCTGGAGTGAAATCAAAGTATGTGCTTATCATTGCATTCATTCATACACACTT
The DNA here is from genome assembly GCF_024679095.1 of Eriocheir sinensis. Taxonomy (NCBI): domain Eukaryota; kingdom Metazoa; phylum Arthropoda; class Malacostraca; order Decapoda; family Varunidae; genus Eriocheir; species Eriocheir sinensis. The sequence continues at coordinate 11,428,420 of NC_066553.1, read as the reverse complement.
GGGTTATATTTCTGTGGTTTCTGATTTACATAATTGAGTAAAATTCTAGCGTAAAAAACACTCACAAAATCTGACACTTGTAAAACTGAAAGTAATAATGTATGTCATGCCTCCAGGAAGGCCAAGGAAGACGTGGAGAAAGGTGGTGGAGGAAGATATGAGGAGGCTGAACATCACGGAAGAAATGGCTATGGACCGGCAACAGTGGAGGAGGCTCATGTCCCGTCCAACCCCACCATAGGGAATAAATGGACGTTAAACAATGATGATGATGATGATGCCTCCATGAAATATACGTAAATACACAAATATGAAAGCTCAAGAAAGTCAGCAAAGTAACATCACCTGCGTTACATTATAAAAATATGCTATTCAATGAATCTTGTAGCAGCAACATGGCTCAGGCCAGGTACAAAACCAGCATGTGGCTTTGTGCGGGAAAAGTTCGGAAGTTTGGTTTAGTCGGTGCAACATCTGTGGTCATATGCCGGAGAGAGACAGAAGGGGAAGGAATTATAGGAGAAGGGAAAAGACCCCAGGAGACAGGACACAACCCCCGATTAATATCTGGTACCCATTCACTGCTGGGTTGACAGGGGCGTAGGGTATCAGAAAAGCCACCCAAATTTTTCCACTCCGCCCAGGAATCGAACCCAGGCTCTCTTGGTTGTGAGTCGAGTGTGCTAACCACTGCACCATGAAGCCCACCCTAAGCACACCCAAACCACTTACAATGACTAGGGAAAAGCACCCACACCCTGAATGAAGAATGTCAAGCAAAGCAGGCCCTCAACCCGGAAGCAATGGGGTCCACGTTTCTTAATGGTCCCTCCAAGCGAAAAAAATGAGAAAAAATCACCCCTCACACAAACCATTCCATAATATATATCAAAGCATTTGTGATCAGATTATTTATCATCTATTTTGGAGGGTTTATATCATGGCACAAATTTGGCCCGTCACTGCTACACGGTAAAGCCACAAATTTGGCCCGTCGCTGCTACACGGTAAAGCCACAAATTTAGCCCGTCACTGCTACATGGTAAAGCCACAAATTTGGCCCGTCACTGCTACACGGTAAAGCCACAAATTTGGCCCGTCGCTGCTACACGGTTGATTACTGGTGCAGGTATACACAGGCAGTGTTGTTTTGGTGGCCCGTTCATCAGGTATAGTCGCCGCACTACAAAAGAAGACTATTATTCTTTACAAACACAGTAATTACAGTGACTCCTACTGGCTAAGAAACATACTGAATCCACGTCTAGTGTGGAGATGTAGGGTGCACATTCTGAAGCTGATGCTGAGGAAAGCAATTCAAAGAAGAGGGAGGGAGTGAGGAAATAGAGAGCAGAATATGAGGGCATGAGGATAAGGAAATACACCGGGTATTCGATATATGCGAGTTCGAAATATGCGAATTCGCTCATATGCGACTAACCTAAATGTGCCAAGTATTCGTTTTATGCGAGAAAAATTCGCCATTATGCGAGTAGCGGCGCTGGTGTGACTGGTTGGTGAGGTATGGTGGCCGAGTCACCCTAGAGGGCGGCGGGTGCAAATGTTTTCCCGCACTTCCTCGCCTGTAATTAACCTTTTCCTCCCTCTGATCCTAAAGTTAATCCTCAGGTAGCTAATTCCTAAATCGTACACTTTGGGTGTGTCTCCCTGGAAGCAATCTTTAGTGCTTTATTGTTGTGAAACGGTGCTGGAATAAATAGTTGGAGGGTTCAAAAATGTGTTGTGGAACATAACCCCCTATAATTAATAGGTTGATAGATTCAATATATGCGAATTCACATTATGCGAGCTTTTTGCAGAACATATCCCTCGCATATAACGAATACCTGGTGTATTACGACTGAAATGAAGGAAGGACAGCAGGGGGGCAGTGAATGATGGAGAGGGAAGTGAGAGAGGCGCTACAAGAGGAAATGTAAGGCAGGTTCTTAGAAGATTGGAAAGCAGACTGTGTGGCAGAGCAGAGGGGAGAAATGGACCCAAGGGAGCCTCTGCCCAAACGGACTCGACAATTTGGTTTTACAATAGGAAGTAATGAAGTCTTATAATCTTCACAAACACTAAGCACAATATGAAGGCATAAACATCAAGGAACAGGATAATATATCTTAGATATAAGAAATGATAATCATATATGAGAAAATCAAAGATCATTTTCTTGCCCTGACATGTGTAGTACGTATTTTCATTGCAATAAAAAAATATATACATATCTATGTACCTAATAACAGATGTCTTTTTATTAACCCGGCAGTAGCAGGGATCATGTTTCTTAATGGTCCCTCTAAGCGAGAAAAATGAGAAAAAAATCATCACTCACACAAACCATTTCATAATAGGGGAGAGCCGGTATGATTCGGAAACTTTTTAGAAAAATATTTTTAGAAAAAGAAGTTTAAGAAGTAGTGTAATTTTGTTGATCTCAAAATGTTCCTCTATCATTTGGCTCTTTAGGTTGCTAATATGACACTCGTAGCTATTTCCAGTTTTCAGATGTAGGTGATGAAAGACAAGTTTCTAAATCGTACGAACCATCCCCACCCGTGGTGATGGTTCGGCCAGGGAGGTGGGATGGTACGGACACTCATAATACTCGCCATAATATTAATATAACTTAAGTTTGATTGTCTAATAAACAAGATTATATCTTCTACAAATCATTTGTTTAAGGACAAAAGTATCCTCTCAATATTTGGAGGGGAAAAAATAAAAGGAGAACTACAAGAAATATCTCAAAAATTTTGGTATTATGTCTTCCTTCTCTTCTCACAAGCATAATATCTGAATATTAATCAACCAAATTAACTTTTTTATAACCATTGCAACACCTATAATGTTTAAATTGATACAAATTTAATAAAAATCATGACAAAATCAACCGTCCGAATCATCACGACTCTATAAAAAACAAATGTGTGGTCACACTCCTTTTCCAGCACGAGAGCTGGGTGATCGTGTTATACGACAATACCTTCGCCGTGCATCGCTGCGTCACCGAAATAATTTACATCTTGCTAATTGGCACGTTTTTGAAGTGAGACCTTACGATACTCCCTGAAAATATTACATACGAGATGCAAAAAAACATAAAATAGGACTTGCATCGAAAATGACAGCTTTGAGGGCGTGGTTGTCCCTTTGTGGGCCAAGGCAACAAAGTTTTGCACATTCACACAAAATCTCGCGGCACTCACTCCCATACACTTTACAATAAGTGCTATGACCGGACCATACCACTGTCCGAATCATACCGGCTCTCCCCAATATATCAAAACATTTGTGATCAGATTATTTATCATCTCTTTTTGGGGGGGTTATTTCATGGCACAAATTTGGCCCGTCGCTGCTGCCGGGTTAACATTGCATCAGGAAACATTGGTTTGATTCCGGAGTATAGGAAAACGTAGTAAAATATGCGTACTGTGTTTTATAACTCGTATGAAATTGTAACCGAGACGAATATACCTCAATGATATTACACAAATATTAAGATACAAGGATAAACTTTTATGTTGCTATGAGAATGAGCCTGTAAGGTGCTGTTAAAAACTATTAATATAAAAAATAAGCACATATATATAAAAGTGAATAATATATTACATCTCCATCTCTCTTTCAGCAAGTAGCTAGTATTCCTAAATGCAAAATAATAGTTTAGTATTCCTAAATGCATAATAGCCTACTAGTTTCCTAAATGCAAAAATAATAGCTTAGTATTCCTAAATGGAAAATAATAGTTTAGTATTCCTAAATGCATAATAGCCTACTAGTTTCCTAAATGCAAAATAGTAGCTTAGTATTCCTAAATGCAAAATAATAGTTTAGTATTCCTAAATGCATAATAGCCTACTAGTTTCCTAAATGTAAAAATAATAGTTTAGTATTCCTAAATGCATAACAGCCCACTAGTTTCCTAAATGCAAAATAATAGCTTAGTATTCCTAAATGCATAATAGCCTAATAGTTTCCTAAATGCAAAATAATAGTTTAGTATTCCTAAATGCATAATAGCCTACTAGTTTCCTAAATGCAAAATAATAGCTTAGTAATCCTAAATGCATAATAGCCTACTATTTTCCTAAATGTAAAATAATAGCTTAGTATTCCTAAATGCATAATAGCCTACTAGTTTCCTAAATGCAAAATAATAGCTTAGTATTCCTAAATGCAAAATAATAGCTTAGTATTCCTAAATGGAAAATAATAGTTGAGCATTCCTAAATGCATAATAGCCTAATAGTTTCCTAAATGCAAAATAATAGCTTAGTATTCCTAAATGCAAAATAATAGTTTAGAATTTGCATTTGTCTTGACTACTTCATTGGCTTATTAGCAAGTTATCACAGATTGTAAAACTCTTCCCACTTATAATTTATTACAGAAGTTGTAGATACAGTATAACATGCAGAAAACCTTACACCATACAAATAAAATCCAATATTCCTCAAAACAACTCACCTCATTCCAAGATCATGACCACCGGGTTAAGAACCGCTGAATTAGAAGCAAGAAACAATAAGGCAATATCAGCGACAGCAAGGGAGTGTAGCGCAGGGTACTACTTGCTTGAAGCACTGGGTGTTCCTACTAACCGACTATGCACGAGTGTTGCCCGCAGGCCCCTCAAGAAAGCCTATCGGTGATATGGGCCAGCACACACACACACACACACACACACACAAAAAAAAAAAATAAAAAAAAAGCCTGTGAGGAACCTAAGGTACTCTACAGTATTCTGAAAACACAGCCTAACAACAATCACTGGTCCAGCACTGTTGGACTTAATAGGGGATATGTTGCTGGTTTACAGGTTTACCTTATCCTGCCCATAACCCGGTAGCAGTGACGGGCCAAATTTGTGGCCTTACCGTGTACCAGCGACGGGCCAAATTTGTGCCCTGATATAAATAGATGATACATAAAATAGATGATACATAATCTGATCACAAATACTTTGCTATATATTATGAAATGGTTTGTGTGAGTGATGATTTTTTCTCAGTTTTCTTGCTTGGAGGGACCATTAAGAAACATCATCCTCGCTGCTACTGGGTTAACATATCATATAACACATATCCTTATCATATCCTATAACCCTTAACATATCCTATAACCCTTAACATATCCTATACATCGAGTAGCAGGCTTTTTTATATCGTTTCCTTTTTTTTGTCCCTTTGTGCTGTCTCCTTTGCTGTAAAAAAAAAAAAAAAATCATCAAATAAAAAAGGAGAGAAAGAGAGAAGAAGAAATAAAAATAAAGGAAGAAAGAGGGAAGGAAATAAAGAAAGGAAGCAAAACAAAGAGAAAGAAAGACAATCACTTCTACTACTATAACTGTTACTACTACTACAGATATGGTGAACTTCACTGGTAACTAGATAGCGCCGCATTATTGATTCCAGTTTTTCGGCCATAACACAAAAAATGTTGCACACAGAGGGCTAAATTTTGGATAATATATAGTTCACATGTATGTCTACCTACTGTCAAAACCTGAGGAAAATTGAACCAGTACGTTTTGAGATATGGGAGTCCAAAGTTTTTTGCGCTGAGTTCGTGTCTATTCACTGAGTCAAGATAGGGCTATTTGGGCAAGATTACACGGTTTGGTGGTGTCTCCTAACTTATCAAAATACTTGCATATTAAAAAAAATTCGCTTCCTTATTATTGTTCCATGTTTTTTGGCCATAACAAAAAAAATATTGCACAGAGACGGCTAAATTTTGGATACTATATAGTTCACATCTATGTCTACCTACTGTCAAAACTTGAGGAAGATTGAACCAGTACTTTTTGAGATATGGGAGTCCAAATTTTTTTGCACTACTGAGTTCATGCGCTGAGTTTGCTACTATTCACTAATTCAAGATAGGGCTATTTGGGCAAGATAACGCGGCATGGCAGAGCACAGGCTTGGTGGTGTCTCCCAGCTTAACAAAATAATTGCATATTAATAATTTTTCGCTTACTTATTATTGATCCTCACTTTTCGGCCATAACTCAAAAAATAATGCACACAGACGGCTAAATTTTGGATACTATATACCTAGTTCATATGTATGTCTACCTACTGTCTAAACCTATGGAAGATTGAACCAGTACTTTTTGAGATATGGGAGTCCAATTTTTTTTGCACTACTGAGTTCATGCGCCGAGTTTGTTACTATTCACTAAGTCAAGATAGGGCTATTTGGGCTTAAGATAACATGGCATGGCAGAGCACAGGCTTGGTGATGTCTCCCAACTTATCAAAATACTTGCATATTAATAATTTTCGCTTACTTATTATTGATCCCCATTTTTTGGCCATAACTCAAAAAATGCTGCACACAGATGGCTAAATTTTGGATACTACATAGTTCACATGTATGTCTACCTACTGTTAAAACCTGAGGAAGATTGAACCAGTACTTTTTGAGATATGGGAGTCTAAAAAAAATTGCGCTGAGTTCGTGCCTATTCATAAACCACCCAATATAAATGATACATAATCTGATCACAAATGCTTTGGTATATATTTTGAAATGGTTTGTGTGACGGGTGATTTTTTCTCATTTTTCTTGTTTGGGGGGACCGTTAAGAAGCATGATCCCTGCTGCTACCGGGTTAAACTAACATGCACACAGGGAAATAAGTAGCACCCACCCACACAGGGAAACACAAACTCCACCATTCCACACCTTAATTAAGCCCTAACCAAACTAGTGAGTGTTATCCATTGTTACCCCTGAGAAAAGGAAAGTTTTGTTTAGTCGGCGCAACATCTGTGGTCATATGCAGGAGAGACAGAAGGGGAAGGAATTATAGAAGGGAACAGACCCCAGGAGACGGGACACAACATCTGTGGTCATATGCAGGAGAGACAGAAGGGGAAGGAATTATAGAAGGGAACAGACCCCAGGAGACGGGACACAACATCTGTGGTCATATGCCGGAGAGACAGAAGGGGAAGGAATTATAGGAGAAGGGAACAGACCCCAGGAGACGGGACACAACATCTGTGGTCATATGCCCGAGAGATAGAAGGGGAAGGAATTATAGGGGAAGGGAACAGACCCCAGGAGACAGGACACAACATCTGTGGTCATATGCTGGAGAGACAGAAGGGGAAGGAATTATAGGAGAAGGGAACAGACCCCAGGAGACGGGACACAACCCCCGATTAATACCTGGTACCCATTCACTGCTGGGTGGACAGGGGCGTAGGGTATCGGAAAAGCCGCCCATATTTTTCCACTCTCTCGGTTGTGAGCTGAGTGTGCTAACCACTGCACCACGAAGCCCCCTTACCTATGAGGAAGACACACAGAGCACCCTTTTGGCCTCACCTTCCTTCCTCTCCTCACACAAGTAATCCCACAGCGCCGCTTCAAAAAGTGTTCACGGCTGCATGTGTTAATAACTCTACCTCTTTGGCTCTCCCGTCACGTCCCAGGCAGCCGGGGAACACCCTCTCCTTGTCTTGATTAACTTCTCGTGTGTTTCCAAAGAATAGAGAAGACAAATAGCATTTTCCATTTAGCGTGTTCCATTTAATAGCATCTTCCATTTGACACAAAACCCGGAACCAGGTTCGGGGATAAACCCAGACCCATGTCCGGGTTTTCGCGCCGTAAATGGAACGCATTTTTAGGCGGATATGTAAACAAACATTCTTCCTCTTCTTCTTTTGACCTGTCCTCCTCTCGGGCGTCTCTCCTGTTTATTCACACTTTTCCTTTCAATTGTGCTGTGTAGCTTAATTTTTCTTCACTGCAATATACTATCGCACTTTACTTTTCAGTTTGTTGCTGGAATAACTTACTGACATTGCTTATCCGTGCGCTTATTCAGGCATTTGTGCCCTTTATTCCCAGCACTGCATCTCCATCCAACACGTACCGTGCGATAGCCCCGTTGTCCTCCTCCAGCCTCTTAGCCCACTCCTCCCTGGTGCTACTAATAACTCCCCTCTCTGCCTCTCATGGTTGCTGCATTCTACTATTGGGTGTTCCACCGATTCATTCTCTCCTGTCCTACAGCTACAGTTCTGGTTTCCCCCTTCCCTATTCCTGCTATTTAGCTGCGGGGTTCTCGTTCTTGCTTTAAACATCAGCCTGCTCCCCCAGTCTCCTACATGCCAGTCTACTCCCTCTAGCTTTTGTGTCTTGCTGTACCATCTTAATGTAGACTCTTTTACTCTAAAATTCATAGGCCCAGCCTAGGCAGATGGCACACCACCTGTTCATCTTCCCTTTTTTACAACAAAGAAGGCAGCTCAAGGGCACAAAAAAAGAAAACAATAATAAAAAAAAGCCCGCTACTCGCTGCTCCCAAAAAATAATTAAAAGAGGTGGCCGAAAGAAAGATCAATTTCGGGAGGAGAGGTGTCCTGATACCCTATCAGGCTGATGGATAAATGGGTTTTCTGGGAAAGCAAACTCTTTTAACTTAGACATTAGATACTTGCCTGTGTCCCAGGGTAATAGGTTCTCACTTGACGCAGGCTTAAGGGCCAGAGACAAATAAGCGCTGATGAACAACACACTTGTGAGACCAACACTAGCATGCTGTTCCACAGTGTGGGATCCTTACACACACACACACAAACATTTATAAGTTAGCACTAATCAACACCAAGGTGGCTTGGTTCATTATAAACAATGAACTTGAACACCAGGCATCATAACACAGATCAAATAACAGATTAATATGTAACCTCTTCACATGTGCAGACAAGCACACACTTAAAATTCTGTACAAGATCACATACACTTACATTGACATTGACCCACACACATACTTACAGGACGCAAACAGTCAGCGTACTCGTAACACACTCAGCCAAAAATACCAAACGTATCACACAAACACTGACACATGTACGGACTCATACTTTCCACGCACCACACGTGACTGGAACAGCCTCCCCCTACAGACTTTAGACTGCGGTACAATACTCATTCAGAAAACAAATACACACTCACTTGTCACAACACACCAAGACTAACTAGTAGTACACCTATTCATTTCCCTTCCCTACACACTCGGCACCCCAGTTCCCCCAGCAGCCAACACAAATATCCGTGTTATGCACCTGTACTGGTGCCCTGTGCATAACTTGTCAAGATCAAGACAACACACAGCTTATCAAATGCCTCCAACCTTACCTAATGATAACACTGCTGAACTATAACTCTCTCATTCACTCAGCACAAATAGGGTCATGAAAATCAAGATCAATTCTATCCTCCGGCATAAGAAAATAAAGCAAAACAACTGTACAAATGCATTTATTTAACTAATAAAAACATTGAGCACAATTATCAACAGGTACAAAAATTGTTTTTTTTTCTTATTACACAGATTAATCAAGAAAGAAACAATTTCAAGACATTGCTGGGTTCCCAGGTGTGATTGGGGACATTGATGGAACACGTTGACACGAAACTATTAATAATGATTATCATAACTGGGCACATGTTAACTTTACAGTTTTGACTCACTCTAAGATCAGAAGAAACTAATAATGACACCTACAGAGTTTGTGACTTGAGCAAGTTGATAAATCCTGCCAGGAGGTACTCAGGATGAAAGGGGGCCCTGCATGGAGACTTGTCCGGAGGGACCCTCGGACTTGGCGTTGTAGGGTGGGTGAGGCAACACACACCCCAGCATATGCCACCTTTGATAGATGACTGTATATTGATAATCCAAATTGGATACTTTCTACAACAATTGAAATACTATTCATGCCTTCAAATTATACCTCGGCAACAAAAATATGATGGAATGTAATTTTAAACAAAACTCGTCATTTAGGAAACTTAACCTATTTGGACCTAAAGCCACATTATTAGTTATCTTGTACTTATCTTGAACCCGCAACCAGCGTGGCGGGAGAGCCACTCCTTACCGAGTCGGCCAAAGAGGTACCCCATTCGCCAAGTGGGTTATGGGAGGCTCCCTTATCAGGCCTAGTGGTAAATCTCAAGAATTACCACTCCACCCCCTCCACCACCCCAGCCCCCCCCTACCCCCCCCAAGACAAACCTGGGGAACTGGGGTATTGGGGGGGGGAGCCCATATCACTGAAAAATGGCCTTCCAAAATTTCCCTAGAAAAATCCCTATATCAGGAGAAATTCCCAAGTCTCGAAAGTAAGGAAAATCCCTAATGCATACTCTTGTAGTCTATTCCAATATGACCTAGCATTCAATCTGTTGATGAGTGTCAGGCGTGTCATCAGATGGTGGGCATACTGCCCCCCCACCTCCCCCCACCGCCGCCCTCCCAATCCGTCCCGCGGTGTGTAAGTTTTGACGGGCCACGCCACATGTCAAATATATTTAAACTACTCCAACTGAACATTACGACCTGCGCGCACTGACTTAGGAACTAGTTTGTAGGGTGCACTGCAAGGCAGGTATGAGGCTCAGTCTGTGTATAGAGGCGGTTGTGAAACAATAACAATGGAATCCGAGCCACCTAACTCTATAATTAAAGAGGCTTGCCCCCCTGGCCCCTCACCAAGGTAAAACGTATACAAAAATGCATTATAATAATAATTCTTTCACGTGCTAAATTAATACGAATATTGGTTTGGAGTGGTTATTCTTAAGTTTTGCCCAATTGATTACCATTTAGACATAATATTGCATTGTTACTGCTTCACTCATTGATAATCTAACCTAGCTGGTATTTTTTTGTGATATCAGTGACCCAAATAACACAAAGTCACTGAAACAAACGATTCATCTTTACATTATGCATAAATGGGGGTTACCAATGATGACGAAAATTAACTGGGTAGGTAATGATAAATAACAAATCAACATGTATCGGCAATAAACACGTCAGTCACTGTAAGGTAAAGGTAAAGTTGGGGGCATATGCTATAGCAGCGCGTGGCCTCGGTGCTCATCTCCGTCGCATCCGCCCTTGAGCCTGTGGTGGGAGGGAGCCCATTACCCCTGGACACAGCGCCAATGTGACACCTGGGTGGGTGCTATTCTGTATAAAACACAGCCGTCGCGTTTCACTCCCCTCCCTCGCCCGGCCACAAAACCCTTGCCCCGCCATACATATATGGCTCTCCACACATCTATTCATCCAACTGCTTTTGTTTAAAGCCACTACAGGCCTCTTGCTGGGCCCGAAATTAAAATTTCAACGCCCTGCCCACTGCACCACTTTTAACTTATTATTCATGGTTTTCGGCACATATCTATGGGTAAGTATGTAACTGGCATACAGTACCTACAATTTCGGATCACCAGGCACCACCTGGATGCAGTGGTTGTAGCAAAAAATACCCAAATATGGGAAATAAGGCATGCAAATGGCGGCGGCGGCGATAGTCTATAAGAAGTAGTCTCCGCTTTGGTTTTGTGTGTTCTGTATAAAGTTTTGGTTTTGTCTCATTTCTGTATAGGCAATGACATCTTGCCCCGAGTAGCTGAACACCGATTTTCTGTGTTTCTTTTCGTATTTTCGTATTATTTTAAAACATTTCGTCGCCCAAGTTCACATATTTGACATGGCTTTCGTAGGAGCTGTAGGCCTTTCCAGGGGTAGTTTTATGACCCTGGTGGTAGTTTGACCCTTCTTCTGTGCCATGAACCTTAAAAACACTCATGAAAACCCGATTGATCCACTCTTTGACCTTTAGAAATAGTTGATGTGAGAAGCGATGGTGTCTTAAAATGCGGCACTGGGAGAAACCTCAAGCCTCCTGTCACGAGTCCTGTGACATCAAGACATTGAAAAGGCATATGACACAGTGGACAGAAGCAAGCTAATGAAATTGTTAAAGCACATTGGAATAGATAGCAAAGTGGCAGAGGTGATAAAGGAGATGTACAATGAAAATATGGTAAAATTCACTTTGGGAGACACCACCACGGACTGGATGGAGAACAATGTTGGAGTGAGACAGGGATGTGTGATGTCACCAACATTGTTTAACTTTTATGTAGAAGAACTCCTGGTGAAAATCAGAAAATCAGAAAAAGGAGTAGGAGTAGGAGACAGAAAACTTGGGTGCTTAGCTTACGCAGATGACATTGTACTGTTATGCCGGACGTGTTACTTGGGTTCCGTGTCGCCGTCAGGAGACTCCGTGGGAGGGAGATATGTAAACACTTCGCACAGCTTCTGTAGTTTAATATTCTTCCTTAGTAGTACACTTCACTCTGACTCTTCACTTACCACTAGCTTACTATGACTGGGACTGGGACTCTCTCGCCCTCTTCTCCTATATATATCCAGAACAGTACAGTCTAGAATGTTACAGTATATTTTAGATCATACAAGAACATTTAGCAAAAATATATGCGAGTTGGCAACACTTCCCGCCTGGCCGCGCCCCGCGGGGCGCGGACGGCTCGCCTTGCTCCCCGCCCCCTTTGCTCGTTTCTCCGGGAGCCTTCTAGAGGCCTATGGTCGCCGGGGGAAGCTTCCAGCACAACAGTACTCATGGCAGAAAACAAGGCAGATATGGAGGAGCTACTGAGGATTACCAACGAGTATGGGAAGGAGTGGAAGATGAAATTCAGTGCCAGGAAATGTAAGGCCATAGAATTTAACAACAATGCCAATAGCCAGTGGGTCCTGGGAAACATCATAATAGAAGGAGTGGAGAAGTACACATACTTGGGATTGGAAGTCAGCAAAGAAGGAGTAGGAGGAGAGAAACAAGGGAAAATAAACGAAGGAAAAGCCAGGAGGATGGTGGGCATGATCATGAACGCAGGCAGCAGGACTATTAACAAATACGAGGTAGGCAGGAGTATGTGGAAGGGGATAGCGGTACCATACTGCCTGTACGGGTCAGAAATAACAGAGTACAGGGAAGGAAGGTGACCTGGCAAGATTAGAAAAGGTGCAGAACACCATGGGCAGATGGGGACTGGGTGCTCCTAGATGCACAGCCGTAGAGGCCTTAAGCCTTAAGGGGAGAAATGGGATGGAGTACATTTAAGGAGAGAATTATAAAGGGCAAGATGGGATTTATGAAGAAAATCGAAGGACTAAGTGAAGAAAGATGGGTAAAAAAGGTGATAACAGAGGACAGAACAATTAACATCCTCATGGAAAAAAGAAATAGCTAGATGGAAGAGGAGAGAAAATCTTGAAAATGAGTGGAACAGAATGAAGGTTAAGGACATCAAGAAATGCATTGCCACCAATGGCCTGGAAAAATGGCAAGCAGGAGCAGCAGAAAAGTCGACTTTAAAATGGTACAAGAGAAAACAAAAGCCTGAAAGAGAAAATTGGTACCGGGGAGACTGGGGGAGTAAGCTGCTGTTCAAGGCAAGGTCTGGTCGTCTGGAACTCTAGAAGTAAAGGGGAGAAGCAGAGACGAGCAGGACCAAAACTGTAGCTTGTGTATAGGAGAAAAGGAAACAATAGAGCACCTGATAGTGGCCTGTGACAGGTATGAAGAGGAGAGGCAAAGGCTATTGGCTTCAGTAGTGGAAATTATTGGGGAAGAGGAGTGACATAGCAGATTGGAGGAGGAAGACGGAGGAGTAAGTACCGTGTTAGGACTATATGGCAGTAAGGAGGAAGCAGTGAAATTAATACCTTACACAAAAATTTTCTTGGCATGTGTTTGGAAAAAAAAATCTGAACAGTAAAAGTGGAGTGAAAAGTGTACTAGTGGAAAATAGCAAAGCACATAGGCAAATAAATCTGGAAAAAAAAAGGACAGAAACCCTAAGTTTCAGGATGAAGTGTTTAAGAAAGTGATATAAACTGAAAAGAAAAGTGCAAGACCATGCACATAGGGAACAGCGTACACCGAGCAGAATACCAGCTGAATGGCGTCAAGTTGGAGGAGTCGGACCGGGAAAAGGACCTTGGCATTATAGTGGCCAATAACCTCAAATCATCCAGTCACGTGGCAATGGTGGCTGCTAAAGCGAACAGCAGACTGGGCATCATCAAACGCAACTTCAGTGTGCTGGATAAGACCATCTTGCTGCCGCTATATCTCTCTCTAGTCCGGCCCATCTTGGACTACGGGGCCCAAGCATGGTCCCCATACCTGGCAAAGGACATCCAGGCCTTGGAGAGGGTGCAGAGAAGGGCAACAAAGCTAGTACCAGGCATTGCCCAGCTGCCATACGAAGAGCGCTGTAAGCACCTTGGCCTCCAGACGCTACAAGAGAGAAGAGTGAGGGGTGACATGATCCAGACATACAAGCTCCTGCATGGCTACGAGGACATCCCCCTCACCAGATTCTTTCAACCCAACACTCACCGACTGCGGGGCCACTCCTACAAGCTGAGTAAACCAGACCATTGGCGAACCACAATGAAGGGAAACTGGTTTGCCATTAGAGTTATAGACCCGTGGAATAAGCTCTCAGATAATGTGGTATCTGCCCCTTCAATAGCCAGTTTCAAATCGCGGTATGACAGGCACTTGGATCAGGGGCATGAGGCTAACAGGTCTTAGAGGTGGGGAACACCAAAAGAAGTCACTTCTTATTCCCCCACTATCCATTCATAGGTAAGCATTCATAGGTAAGCAAAAGAAGAAGAAGAAGAAGAAGAAGAAGATCAAGCCCAAGATCAAACCCCGAGATATGATTTTCTCTTCTTTGCAAAGGCCTATGATAGTGTAAGAAGAGATAAGTTAACAGAAGTTTTAAAGTTGCACTGCCATCCATCCTGTATGGGGTAAGTATAATAAACATCACAAAGACAGATATAAAAAAGTTGCAGAGGATAGAGAATGGGGTGTACAGGAAGATTTTGAGGGCACCAATGTATATGCACAGGAAGCAGCACTCAGGGGGGAGATAGGAAGCTCCAGTGTTAAAAACAGGATAAGGGAGGGACAGTGGAAGTACTTAAGGTATGTTCTTGTGGAAGGAAACGATTTGGTGAGAAGGGTGGGAGAGGAGATGATAGAGAAGAGACAAAGTAGGTGGGTGAAGGATTTGTTGAATAAACTGAGAGCAACAGAGGGACTGAGTGTGAGTGTGAGGAATGAGACAAAGGAGAGTATAAAGCAGAGAATGAGAGAGGTGGATACAAGAGAGTGGAAGAGGCAAATGAATGAGAAAGCAAGCCTTAAGATATATAGAAAATGGAGACAGGAGTTGGGAGGACAAGAAGAGGTATACACTAGAGATGTATCGGATGTCGAATTTTAGACATCCGCGGATGCGGATGTATATGCGGATGTCATTTTGCGGATGCAAATGTGAATGCGGATATCAGTCTCTACTAAAATGCGGATGCAAATGCGGATGCGGATATCAAAATATGATATCCTCGCGGATGCGGATGCGGATGCGGATGTTTTTACGTCAAACGTTCTCACCAAGAGGACCCCCCCCCCAAAAAAAAAGCGTTTCAGTGTCAGACCATGCAGACAGGAGAAGTAACAAATAAAAACAAGGTGGGAGAACCAAAATACTGCCAAATGAGTTCGAATGGTGTCTTAATAGTTGATACTTCTCTCTTTGAAAGTATTTAAGTCATAGGAAGACGTAAATACGGACGCAGGAAGGGAGTTCCAGAGTATACTAGTGGAAGTAAAGTGGAAGTACTTTTTGTTGCAATAAAGTTTTATGACGAGTTTCGGCCACACATTTTGTGCGTTACCAGGATGCGGGACGTGGACCCAACTCGTCGTGCATCCCACCGACCACTTTCCCCAACCTCCACCCTTTTGAAAGTGGTTAACTATAAATCTATAACCAACTGATTGAACTGATACTATAAACACACATTTATTACTTAATATTTAAAGTTCAAGATGGGCAAGTTTCGTTTCAAAAACAGTAGCTTATCTACCTTTTCTGGCAAAAGCCGATTGCGCTTAGCGTCATATATCAAGCCAGCACTACTAAACAGCTGCTCACTAGGAACGCTACTTGGTGGACAGGAGAGATACTGG
Source organism: Eriocheir sinensis (assembly GCF_024679095.1). Classification (NCBI taxonomy): domain Eukaryota; kingdom Metazoa; phylum Arthropoda; class Malacostraca; order Decapoda; family Varunidae; genus Eriocheir; species Eriocheir sinensis. Next base: position 11,412,500 of record NC_066553.1, on the reverse strand, counting down.
CAAGCTACCTTTCCCAAATCAGGGTAGACTGTCTTCATTGTCTTCCACCATTGCAAACTATCTTGACTTGTTCCACTTATTCTTTTCTCTCTGTGATATTTCTCAATATCTTTCATGAGTAAAGTTACTACAGATGAGTTTTCTGCTTCATCATCACTGCTGGAGGCAAGAATAGAGGTCATTGCTTCATCTAATGCTCCACAGGTGGTAGGTGTTTCACTCATATCATCTCTTCTTCGTTTCCTTCTTGGTTCTCCATCTTCCTCTTCTAGAATAGTCGTCTGACGAAGCTCCTCACATACTCTGGCAAGTGATGATTTTACTTGATCAGTGACGTGAGATGAAGAAAAAAATGTACTCTTGTATCTTGGGTCAATATATGTTGCAATTCTGTAAAGATCTTCATTTTCAATCCAAGAAAATCTTTTCTCAACATCAGCTTGCATTGCTTCTTTCATGAAGTTTACTGCCTGTGTTGCTTGTCTGTCTTCATTTAACTCAATCCCTGATCCTGAGCCTGGTTCATCTTCAGAGCTTGTATCTGAAGTATGAGTTTCTTCAACAGGGTTAGAAACTACTGATGTGGTATGCTGAAGAGTGTGTTTTAAGGACTTTACAAGTGGAATCACTTCAGCTGCTGTTGATGTGGAGTCACTAAGTTTTTTTTGTGATATCTTCATAAGGTTGTAAGGCTTGTACACATTTATGCATAATCAACCACTCAGTATTGCTGAGCTGTTTGATTTTGGAGTTGGTAGCAGCATACACACACACACAGATTCCTTTATTTCTAGTGTTCTTCTTAGCAAGTGTAAGGTGCTATTCCATCTTGTGGGTGTATCATGAATAACAGAAAGTTTAGGTACTTGCAGCCTGTCCTGAATCTTTTTAAGTTCATCTTGTGCCATAGTTGAGTGATGAAAGTGCATAGCAATACTACGAGTTTTTTTGATCATGTTTTCTATATCACAATGTGATGATAACCCAGTTTTAGCAATCAGCTGTATTTTATGCACAGTACAATCCAAATTATTTACACCTGAGAGAAACAGAGCTTTTTTCATATTTGCTCCAGCATCACGCAGAACACAGTGCACATTTGTACGAGACATGTCCCACTTCATCAGCATATCATCAAACATTTTGGAAATATACTCTCCTGTATGTCGTTCTTCCAGTGGTTCAGCACCTAGCACAAAGTTTGTTCTTTCAAATTCCTTATTTATGGTATGTGCAGTTAAACTCAGCAATGAGACACCTGCTGAGGTATCTGACCACACATCAGTTGTGAAGGAAAGTTTGTTGTCTTGCTTCACTTCATCAATTTATGGGGAGGCGGTGGCTGAATCGACAGAGTAACAGCACCGCGTTCAGGAGGACGCGAGTTCAATCCCCGCCCGGTGCCACCAAGCTGGGATTTTTCAGCCGCCGCCGAGTGGCTTAAAACTACCCACATGCTGTCCAGAAGACCACCGGATTAAAGATGAGCTCCGGGAGGGCAGCATGAGCCAATGCAAGATGGCGCCACTATAAACACTCGCCTGCGCCAGAACGGGCTGGGCCGACCATCAGGACCCACCGGGAAGAAGCCTTGGGCCGACCATCAGGCCCCACCGGGAAAAAGCCTACCGGCGCTATAGGCCGCGACGTAAAAAAAAATATATATATATATATATATATATATATATATATGTAGATATATATATATATATATATATATATATTTCTTTTATTTTCTTGAAAACAGACTCATACATATCACTACATATCATTGATGAATAGAAATTTCGCTGCTTTAGACTGTATAGTGGAGCAGTTTCAGTCACCAGTCTCATGAATCCTATGTCCTCAACATGACTGAAAGGCAAATCATCCATGACTAACATTTCTGCAATGCATTTATCCAGTTTCTTTGCCTTAGGATTAGAAGCATCCCATAATTTTGCACTCTGAAAATACTCACATTCCTTTGCTTAGCATCTGTCTTTGCTTTTTGCAAAGGTGTTTTTTCTATATTTATTTTTTCTTACAACTTCTTTGTCTCTTTTGCCATTAACTCTTCAAACTGTTCTTTATGCAGTGATTTCAAGTGGTTTTTCAAAGATGTAGTTCCACGTCCCTTTCGTGAATAATCTTTCTTGCACAACAGACACTGTGCTAGGTCACTTGACTTGCTCATAAAATATTTCCACACTTCACTGCTATGTGACGCCATTTTTCAGCTGCTGTAGCAGTCAGCACAGAACAATAAGGCTTTGTAAACTTGATTATAATATCCTTTTAAACCATCACTGGCAAACTGTATTATCAGCGAGGAGCAAAGCAAGGAAGGAGCAGTACTTCTTCCTTCGAAGGCAAACTCTTACCAAACTGATGACCTAGCTGCCAGTGTACTGTGTAGGACTTATGCTCAGAATGCCAGTTTACAACTTATGGATCAGTATTATAAATTTTCGAGATGCTTAGCAAATGTGAAAAGAAAATTACTTTATTCTAATGCTTCATTGCATTAAATTCTAGTAAGAAATACATCGAAAAGCCCTCTATAACAGTAATAATGATAATAATAATAAAACAATAGCTAATATTACCCTTCCTCTGTGAAAATCTTTTCATCGGCAACTCACTGTATCAGGGGAAACAGGCGACAACAGGAAAACTCGTGCGATAAGAAGAGCTCAGCGCTGCCGGTTCATATTTTTTTAATATTATTATTTGTATAATTATGGAAACATTCGCATTAAAAGTATTTAAGGAAGAAGCACTGAATTCTACCGTGTGAAGTGGGAATAAGGTCTAAGACTGCAATGTACGACATTACTCAGCCACACGACACACACATTACAGTCTCTCTCTCTCTCTCTCTCTCTCTCTCTCTCTCTCTCTCTCTCTCTCTCTCTCTCTCTCTCTCCAGCAGTAAGGCATCGGGGTGAAGGTGAGAAGCAAGGGTGATAAGCCTCCTCTCTATCTCCCTCTTCACCCTCCTCACACACACACACACACACACAGTGACTCACTCATCTGTCGTTACGAAGTATCTAACATTCCACCATTCACAGCTTGCAGTTTATTTACTATGTATTTGTACTTCATAGTCACTAAGTAAAATTCGCCCCCTCCTCCTGACCTTCCCCTAAATTCTAGACACATTACGTTGTGTAAGTTTGAAAGGAGATGAATCCGTGATATTATTTGCTTTAGTTTTACTAGATAATTAATTCATTAGACACACATCAATAAATTTACTCCACATTTCTAAGCTCTGTCTGAACTCTAAGTCTGTAAGCACCAGGCAGTACTCTACCACTCTGCTAGTCTGTGACTGCGTGTCTATATATTACTCTATAATCTACAGGTTGTGCAATACACAAAACACATCCGCATCCACACATCCTCTGTAGAGTGCGGATGCGGATGCGGATGCGGATGTATATTTCACCACAAATGCGGATGCGGAGGCGGAGGCGGATGTTCAGTTTATCACAACTACGGATGCGGATGCGGATGCGGATGTGAAAAAATATGCGGATGTTCCGCGGATGCGGATGCGGATGCGGATATCCGATACATCTCTAGTATACACCAACAACCAAGCCTCAGAACAAACGAAAACAACAGTACACAAGTTTTGGACAATAAGAGAAAAAAGAATGAAAGAAAGAGGAAAACAATAGACCCAGACAGTAGATACGTCAGGGAGTGCCGTTACAAAGGCAAAACTCCCGACCGACTACTACTACTACTACTCTATTCTTTCGAAACCCACGAGAAGTTAATCAAGACAAGGAGAGGGTGTTCCCCGGCTGCCTGGGACGTGACGGGAGAGCCAAAGAGGTAGAGTTATTAACACATGCAGCCGTGAACACTTTTTGAAGCGGCGCTGTGGGATTACTTGTGTGAGGAGAGGAAGGAAGGTGAGGCCAAAAGGGTGCTATGTGTGTCTTCCTCATAGGTAAGGGGGCTTCGTGGTGCAGTGGTTAGCACACTCAGCTCACAACCGAGAGAGTGGAAAAATATGGGCGGCTTTTCCGATACCCTACGCCCCTGTCCACCCAGCAGTGAATGGGTACCAGGTATTAATCGGGGGTTGTGTCCCGTCTCCTGGGGTCTGTTCCCTTCTCCTATAATTCCTTCCCCTTCTGTCTCTCCGGCATATGACCACAGATGTTGTGTCCCGTCTCCTGGGGTCTGTTCCCTTCTCCTATAATTCCTTCCCCTTCTGTCTCTCCGGCATATGACCACAGATGTTGTGTCCCGTCTCCTGGGGTCTGTTCCCTTCTCCTATAATTCCTTCCCCTTCTGTCTCTCCTGCATATGACCACAGATGTTGCGCCGACTAAACAAAACTTTCCTTTTCTCAGGGGTAACAATGGATAACACTCACTAGTTTGGTTAGGGCTTAATTAAAGTGTGGAATGGTGGAGTTTGTGTTTCCCCGTGTGGGTGGGTGCTACTTATTTCCCTGTGTGCATGTTAGTTTAACCCGATAGCAGCGGGGATCATGTTTCTTAATGGTCCCCCCAAACAAGAAAAATGAGAAAAAATCACCCCTCACACAAACCATTTCAAAATATATATCAAAGCATTTGTGATCAGATTATGTATCATTTATATTGGGTGGCTTATGAATAGGCACGAACTCAGCGCAAATTTTTTGGACTCCCACATCTCAAAAAGTACTGGTTCAATCTTCCTCAGGTTTTGACAGTAGGTAGACATACATGTGAACTATGTAGTATCCAAAATTTAGCCATCTATGTGCAGCATTTTTTGAGTTATGGCCAAAAAACGGGGATCAATAATAAGTAAGCAAAAAATTATTAATATGCAATTATTTTGATAAGTTGGGAGACACCACCAAGCCTGTGCTCTGCCATGCTGTGTTATCTTAAGCCTAAATAGCCCTATCTTGACTTAGTGAAAAGTAACAAACTCGGTGCAACAAAATTTGGACACCATATCTCAAAAAGTACTGGTTCAATCTTCCTCAGGTTTTGACAGTAGGTAGACATACATATAAACTATATAGTATCCAAAATTTAGCCCTCTGTGTGCAGCATTTTTTGAGTTATGGCCGAAAAATGGGGATCAATAATAAATGTGAAAAAATTATTAATATGCAATTATTTTGTTAAGTTGGGAGACACCACCAAGCCTGTGCTCTGCCATGCCGCGTTATCTTGCCCAAATAGCCCTATCTTGACTTAGTGAATAGTAACGAACTCGGCGCACGAACTCAGTGCAAAAAAGTTTGGACTCCCATATCTCAAAAAGGGCTGGTTCAATCTTCTTTAAGTTTTGACAGTAGGTAGACATACATGTAAACTATATAGTATCCAAAAATTTAGCTGTCTGTGTGCAGTATTTTTTGAGCTATGGCCAAAAAAAAGGGAACAATAATAAGTAAGCGAAAAATTATTAATATGCAAGTATTTTGATAAGTTGGGAGACACCACCAAGCCTGTGCTCAACCATGCCATGTTATCTTGCCCAAATAGCCCAATCTTGACTTAGTGAATGGGCACAAACTCGGCGCAAATTTTTTTGGATTCCCATATCTCAAAAAGTTCTGGTTCAATTTTCCTCAAGTTTTGACAGTAGGTAGACATACATATGAACTATATAGTATCCAAAATTTAGCCCTCTCTGTGCAGGATTTTTTAAGTTATGGGCGAAAAACTGGGATCAATAATGCGGCGCTATCTAGTTACCGGTGAAATTTGCCATGTCTGTAGTAGTAGTAACGGTTATAGTAGTAGAAGTGGTTGGTTTTCTTTCTCTTTGTTTTGCTTTCTTTATTTATTTCCTTCCCTCTTTCTTCCTTTATTTTTCATTCTTCTTCTCTCTTTCTCTCCTTTCCTATTTGTTGATTTGTCTTTTTATTTATTTTTTTATTTTTTATTTTTACAGCAAAGGAGACAGCACAAGGGCACTAAAAAAGGAAACAATAAAAAAGCCTGCTACTCGATGTATTGAATATGTGTTATATGATATGTTAACCCAGTAGCAGCGAGGATGATGTTTCTTAATGGTCCCTCCAAGCAAGAAAACGGAGAAAAAATCATCACTCACACAAACCATTTCATAATATATAGCAAAGTATTTGTGATCAGATTATGTATCATCTATTTTGGGGGTTTTATATCAGGGCACAAATTTGGCCCGTCGCTGCTTCACGGTAAGGCCACAAATTTGGCCCGTCGCTGCTACCGGGTTATGGGCAGGATAAGGTAAACCTGTAAACCAGCAACATATTCCCTATTAAGTCCAACAGTGCTGGACCTGTGATTGTGGTTAGGCTGTGTTTACAGAATACTGTAGAGTACCTTTGGTTCCTAACATGCTTTTTTTTTTTTTTTTGTGTGTGTGTGTGTGTGTGTGTGTGTGTGTGTGTGTGCTGGCCCATATCACCGATAGGCTTTCTTGAGGGGCCTGCTGGATGGTAGTCGGGCCCCTCCCGTCATGGCGCAGGCAAGTGTTTTATTGTGCCGCCAGGTTTTGTTGCCACATGCTGCCCCCCGGAGCTCGTTCTTGATTCACTTGGATAGTTTCTTCTAGAGTTTGGGTTGATGGATGGTCTTCAGGACAGCATGTGGGTAGTCTTAAGCTCAATTTGGTGCTAACTTTAACCCGTCCGCTGCGATTGGCACGGATTTCGCCTTCACTGGTAGCCTGGTAACATTATAGTCCCAAGTTTTTCTCTGCCTCTGTGGTGGATAGTGGAGTGTTTCCCATGTGGTGTCGGTGTGCTGGATATCCCCTCCCAAGGTGCAGGACTTTACATTTTTTTTCATTGAATTGTAGCAGCCACTTTTTGATCCATTCCTGTAGCTTGGTGATGTCTTCTTGTAGGAAATCCGCAGCCAAGGGGATAAATTTATTAGTTTTCTATTTATTTATTATGTATTCATTTTTGGGCATTTTCATTAAGTGAAAAATTTCAGAAACATAATAATGAGCTAAGCACATAAGAAAATGAGCTGTGACCACTTCAAATATACATGATTACTACACATCAGTACTTTTCAATACAGTAAATGATTTTGTTCCTCCATTAAGTTTTGATAACTGGTGGTTTTCTCTAAAGATCTGGTTCAAGTGGTTATGAGTATCAGGCTTTTTTTTTTTTTACATTTGTTACCTTTTTTTGTATGCCCTTGAACTGACTCCTCTGCTGTAAAAAAAAAAAAACTAATAATTTGCTGTCCTAGAGCCTTTCTTTGAGCTTAATAGGAAAAAAATGCGTCATAGTTATAAGGTTTGCCGCAGCAGCTCGCTGGATAGGCGGGCAACACTCGTGCATAGTCAGTTAGTAGCGAACACCCAGTGCTTCAAGTAAGTAGTACCCCGCGCTACACTCCCTTGCTGTCGCTGATATTGCTTCATTGTTTCTTGCTTCTAATTCAGCGGTTCTTAACCCGGGGGTTGTGATGTCCTTGGAATGAGGTGAGTTGTTTTGAGGAATATTGGATTTTATTTGTATGTTGTAAGGTTTTCTGCATGTTATACCGTATCTACAACTTCTGTAATAAACTATAAGTGGGAAGAGTTTTACAAGCTGTAATAACTTGCTAATAAGGCAATGAAGTAGTCAAGACAATACATTATAATTTTACTGTATACACCAGCTTATAATTTTGCATTTAGTTAAACAAGGCTATTATTTTTGCATTCATGAACACTAGGCTATTCTTTAGCATTTAGGAATAATATGCTATTAATTTGAATTCATGAATACAAGGCTATTATTTTGCATTTAGGAATACCAAGCAATCATTTTGCATTGACGAATACAAAGCTATTATTTTGCATTTAGGAGACAAGGCTATTATTTTGCATTTAGGAAACTAGAAGGCTATTATGCATTTAGGAATACTAAACTATTATTTTGCATTTAGGAATACTAAGCTATTATTTTACATTGAGGAAATTAGGCTAGGAATACTAAGCTATTATTTTGCATTTAGGAATCTAGGCTATTATTTTGCATTTAGGAATACTAAACTATTATTTTGCATTTAGGAATCTAGGCTATTATTTTGCATTTAGGAATACTATACTATTATTTTGCATTTAGGAATACTAAGCTATTATTTTGCATTTAGGAATCTAGGCTATTATTTTGCATTTAGGAATACTAAACTATTATTTTGCATTTTGGAATCTAGGCTATTATTTTGCATTTAGAAATCTAGGCTATTATTTTGCATTTAGGAATACTAAACTATTATTTTGCATTTAGGAGACAAGGCTATTATTTTGCATTTAGGAAACTAGTAGGCTATTATGCATTTAGGAATACTAAACTATTATTTTGCATTTAGGAATACTAAGCTATTATTTTACATTGAGGAAATTAGGCTAGGAATACTAAGCTATTATTTTGCATTTAGGAATCTAGGCTATTATTTTGCATTTAGGAATACTAAACTATTATTTTGCATTTAGGAATCTAGGCTATTATTTTGCATTTAGGAATACTATACTATTATTTACCATTTAGGAATCCTAGGCTATTACGTATTTTGCATATATGAATAATAACTTATTATTATGCCATAGACTTCACAATCTCTTGACGGGAAACGGGGCGCGGGGCCGATTCGCAGGGGGCCGATTTTCAAAAATTTAAAATTTAAATATTTTCAAAACCAAAGCAGCTAGGGACCTGAAACTAAAACAGGCACCTCCCTTAGGCATATATGAGTCTCCATGAGCAGCGGTATCAAAAAATCAAAGTCAAAAGTTCCCTAATAAAATCCCGATTAATTGTTTTTATATAAGTATAACAAAACTTAAAAGGCTATAAAATCCTCAGATTTTACGCTAGATGCTAAACATCACCAAATGCAGAGATAATCACTTATATTTTCAGAATCAATAGCAATATTTAGCATATCTTATAAGTTTTTGCCGAAATAGCTACTTATTTTTTTTTATTTAGTGCAATTTTTACGTAAGTTTTAACATCTAATAAATCACTTAATTTTTACATTAGAAACTTAATACTTGAGGAAAGCATGCAGAAACATCTTAATTTTACTCAACAAAGCAAAATATTCATTTTCTATATACAATCACAACTTATTTTGGTTGAATTCGATGTCACTATTGCCGCCTTGCGTCTTGCGGCTATCTGGCCCTCGTCCTGAACAATCACTTTAGCCTTTTGTCTATGACTTGTGGGCCCCGGTCAGTTTCCTGGACTTGTACACGTCCCTGTTCCTCGCCGTCTCCTTCCTGCCCTCCTGCGATACTGCTCCTCTTCCTGCCGGTCGGCTGCTTCAAGCCTTGTTCTTCCTCGCTTCTGAGGTCACGTCCTTGGAAATTAGCACCGAAACAGTTGAAGAGGGACCTGCTGATGTGCGGCAAGATGGTGTTGGCCAGGTTGTGCCCTCCTGGCACCTGTACCCCTGCAAGGTCGGGTCTGAGGCCGCCAGGAACTCCAGGAGGTGCCTGAACCCGTCCCCTGGCATGGCAAGGGAGAGGAACCTCAACCTGCGCTCCTTCTTGTCCTCCCTGCATCAGGGAGTCCCACAGCGACATCCGAAGGACGCCATGTGGGCCATTGGGAGATGGCCGCTTCAGGACCGCCCGGCCGTCTCCAGCTCTCCCCTGTCGACCAGCTCGACCAGAGCGTCGAACATCACAGAGGGCGGGTCGCCCTCTCGAGCTCCACGGTAATCTTCATCTCCTCCTGCTGGGCAAGCTCCTGCTTGCAGCACTTTCAACCCAGAGGAGTTGGCCTGGACCTTCCTGGCCAGGTAGCCGCGAGTTGCCGATGGCGAGCAACTCAACTCCGTCGGCGGGTCCGGCTGGTCGTCGCCAGCTCCCTGGCAAGCTGGGCCAAGATCACCTCGTCGTCCTCCTTCTCCTCTGCCTTGGCCCGGTCCAGGTCGGCCTGCACGTCCCGGGAAGAACCCGACGAGCTTCAGCAAATGCAGGCGCTGGGCCAACCTGTTGCTCACCATGAAGTTCTGCACGCCGTCCAGTAGTTGGCGCCGCACATGGTGCGGCGCTGCCGAAAGAGTGCTCAGTCGGGTCAGAGTTGGCCTTCCCCATGCACACATACTCGACCCGTAGGGCGGTGAACAGCCCCTCACTACCACACTGCACTGAACACACCACTGCACTGCACACAACACTGAGTCACTGCACTGATGGCGTGAAATGCGGCTCCTCCACAGTTTACTCCACGGGTCGCGGCGTCCTCTCATATCTTGTGTCTCCTCCGTCACTTCCACTCGATCCACTGCCTTCTGTGTCTTCTTGTATCGTCCTCTGGATCCTTGCAGTTGTGGGGAAGGGTACAGAGACGATGAATAACTGTAGGTCCTTTACTTGGAGAGTAAACAGAGGCAGGACAGCGATAATCCTTTACAGAGGGAAGTGCCCAGCTGACTGCGTGCCTAAGGCGAGTTAGGCGACGAACTGAGCTGAGTTGCCATGTAGGCACTAACTAAATGTACATTTCTTGTTTCCTAATACGTAAAACTGTGGACTTTACTATCCTACAGTTATCATTCATTTCGTAAAGATTTCAACCTAAAGTTACGCAAATTTGCCATTTTTACACAACGTTTTCAAAGTGCTGCATGGTGCTATTTTATATAAGTTACCTTGAATCCTCGACCAAATCACTCTAGAGACACTCCTGCCTGCTTGTATGCACTAAAACTTGAAGATTTCGTCCTGTTTCCACTTAAATTGAGGAGTAGAAGCATGAGTGTGTTTGAGTTGTCGCAGTGAAAGTCGCCATAACACCCCTTACCTTGAAGCCAGCGCCAAGACTGAAGAGATTTCCCGTCAACTAGTTGTGAAGTCTATGATTATGCATATAAGAAAACTAAGCTATTATTTTGCAGTAGCTTTTTTTCTTATGAGAAATAATTCTCTCTCTCTCTCTCTCTCTCTCTCTCTCTCTCTCTCTCTCTCTCTCTCTATCTCTCTCTCTCCAATTAACATGACATTTATTGCATCTTTTTATTCAGATTGACTGACAGAGAGAGAGAGAGAGAGAGAGAGAGAGAGAGAGAGAGAGAGAGAGAGAGAAAACATGGATTGCATGGCAACTCTGTTGGTCAGGGTTGGAAGGTCCAGGTTGTGTGTGGGTCTTAGGGCCGCTTTCACAGTCACTTTTTTGTTTGTTATGATCGCTACCAATGATGGCTATCGACGCTTTAATTTTCCACGTGAAACTTGCCTATGGGGTAGTGGCGGCTGCAGAGGAAGGGAGAGGTTTTGAGAGTGTGGCAAGGTGGGCTAGGCTAACCACAGCCGCCACTACCCCACCGCCAGTTTTATGTGGAAATACTATAGTGGTGATAACAGCCATTGGTAACGATCAAAACAAACAAAATGACTGTGAAAGCAGCCCTTAGTATGGGGGTTGTAGGTGGTCGACCTTAAATAATCTTTTAACCCGGTAGCAGCGACGGGCCAAATTTGTGGCTTTACCATGTAGCAGCGAGAGGCCAAATTTGTGCCATGATATAAACCCCCCAAAATAGGTGATACATAATCTGATCACAAATGCTTTGATGTATATTATAAAATGGTTTGTGTGAGGGGTGATTTTTTTCTCATTTTTCTCGCTTTGAGGGACCATTAACCCGTGGGCTTCGGCTATGGGAAAGCCGAGAAGTGGCCGAGAAAGGACAAAATTACACTGCATTTTGAGACTAAGAAAACAGCATGGAACGTACATCAGAGTACTCATCTCTTAACTATAAATACGTTAAAAATATTTACTTATAATCAAACTCCATTCTTTTTGGGTGGTGTTTGTTACAAAATAAATAGTCTTATGACGCGTGGCATCAAGCCGAGAGTTGCTTGTTGTCTTATATAGAGAATATGACAAGTGATTACTGTATGGATAGCTAATTCAGTATGCCATAACCTTACAGCACCACCTATGACAAAAAAAGGCCACCTCAATATCACTTACCCACCACAATTAACCAGGGCATTCATGGTGGGTTGCGCTATGCCACCACCGCCTACAATTAGCTGGAATTATGGGTTTTATGGCCAGCCCTTTTTAGGGTCCACCGTACAACAGCCACAACTCGTGAAAGCCCTGAAAAGGGTCTGTCTATGGTTTAATAGGTCATATATAAATAAACAAAGAAATTAAGATAAGTTACTGTTTAGCCCGGTAGCAGCGACGGGCCAAATTTTTGGGTTTTCTGTGCAGCAGCAATGGGCCAAATTTGTGGCTTTTCTGTGCAGCAGCGATGGGCCAAATTTGTGGTTTTATGTGCAGCAGCCAAGGGCCAAATTTGTGGCTTTTCTGTGCAGCGATGGGCCAAATTTGTGGGTTTTTCAGCAGCGACGGGCCAAATTTGGTTTTCTGCAGCAGCAGACGGGCCAAATTTGTGGGTTTTCTGTGCAGCAACAAGGCAAATTGGCTTTTCTGTGCAGCAGCGATGGGCCAAATTTGTGGCTTTACCGTGTAGCAGTGACAGGCCAAATTTGTGCCATGAAATAACCCCCCCAAAATAGATGATACATAATGTGATCAAAAATGTTATTATATATATTATGAAATGGTTTGTGTGAGTGATGATTTTTTCTCATTTTCTCACTTGGAGGACCATTAAGAAACATGATCCCCACTGCTACCGGGTTAATAAAAAGATATCTGTTATTAGGTACATAGATATGTATATATTTTTTTATTGCAATGAAAATACGAACTACGCATGTCAGGGCAAAAAAATGATCTTTGATTTTCTCATATATGATTATCATTTCTTATATCTAAGATATATTATCCTGTTTCTTGATGTTTATGCCTTCAGATTGTGCTTAGTGTTTGTGAAGATTATAAGACTTCATTACTTCCTATTGTAAACCAAATTGTCGAGTCCGTTTGGCGGAGGTTCTCGGTCCATTTCTCCCCTCTGCTCTGTTACACAGTCCACCACCTATCTCTTCCTCTCATATGTTACCTTTACCTTACATATGAGAGGAAAGAGATAGGTGTTGGAGTGTGTGGCAGAGGGAGGAAAGGACTATGGAGCCTACACCCAGACAGACTTGACAGTTTGGTTTCACTGTAGTGTTGTCTCCAGTGTTGAAAGATTTGAATTTGTTTCAGGATAGCCGGCGTGTGGGATGGGTTGAGGGTCCAACATTGCCTCTTTCGTGTTCAAGCCGCCTGGCGCTCTCGTCTCATCACTGGGTGAGTTGAGAAGTAGTTCTTATATACTCTATTGTGCAGCAATAGCTGACTATTCACAGATTTCTTAACCTGTCTGCTGCGATTGGAACTAATTTGGCCTTCACTGATAGCCTGGTAACATATATTCTCTTGTCTTTCTCTGCCTCTGTGGTGGATAATGGAGTGTTTCCCATGTGGCATTGGTATGCTGGATATACCCTCCTAAGGTGCATGACTTTACATTTTTCTTCATTGAATTATAGCAGCCACTTTTTGATCCATTCCTGTTGCTTGGTGATGTCTTCTTGTAGGAAATCGCAGTCAACAGGTTAACTAGACTTGAAGTGCATGGGCCGGGTTGGCTCACTCCACATATGCCTTGTCTACTACATTTATTTATACGTTTCTGTGTTGCATCATGTAAGTGGATGAAGCCCTTTTTTCCTGATAGACGGGGGCTTCGTGGTGCAGTGGTAAGCACACTCGGCTCACAACCGAGAGGGCCCAAGTTTGATTCCCGGGCGGAGTGGAAAAATTTGGGCGGCTGTTCCAATACCCTACGCCTCTGTTCACCCAGCAGTGAATGGGTACCAGGTATTAATCGGGGGTTGTGTCCCGTCTCCTGGGGTCTGTTCCCTTCTATAATTCATTCTCCTTCTGTCTCTCCAGCATATGACCACATATGTTGCACCGACTAAACGAAACTTTCCAACTTTTCCTGATAGATTTTGATTTGTTTTTAAAAGATTTTGATTTGTTTTCAATGTGTGCCGTCTGTTTCCCTCAGAAATCATAAGAAAAACTTTGTTATGTGGTAAAAACAAAACTAGTCACTGGAGATCAACAAATATTAGATTATGTATTTTAACCCCGTAGCAGCGACGGGCCAAATTTGTGCCATGATAAAGACCCACAAAATAGATGATACATAATCTGATCACAAATGCTTTGATATATATTATGAAATGGTTTGTGTGCGTGATGATTTTTCCTCATTTTTCTCGCTTAGAGGGACCACTAAGAAACATGATCCCCGCTGCTACTGGGTTTAATTTAGTATTCTTCCACCTTTATTTCTTATGTGTCGTTGTTGTCCTTTTCTGTCTCTGTCTTCCTCCTCCTCTTCTTCTCCCTCCTCCTTGTGTTCTGCTTTCCAGTCTTCTAAGAACCTGCCATTCTCTTCTTCCTCCTCCTCCTCCTTGTGTTCTGCTTTCCAGTCTTCTAAGAACCTGCCATTCTCTTCTTCCTCCTCCTCCTCCTTGTGTTCTGCTTTCCAGTCTTCTAAGAGCCTGCCATTCTCTTCTTCCTCCTCCTCCTTTTGTTCTGCTTTCCAGTCTTCTAAGAACCTGCCATTCTCTTCTTCTTCCTCCTCCTCCTTGTGTTCTGCTTTCCAATCTTCTAAGAACCTGCCATTCTCTTCTTCCTCCTCCTCCTTTTGTTCTGCTGTCCAGTCTTCTAAGAACCTGCCATTCTCTTCTTCCTCCTCCTCCTTGTGTTCTGCTTTCCAGTCTTCTAAGAACCTGCCATTCTCTTCTTCCTCTTCCTCCTCCTTGTGTTCTGCTTTCCAATCTTCTAAGAACCTGCCATTCTCTTCTTCCTCTTCCTCCTCCTCCTTGTGTTCTGCTTTCCAATCTTCTAAGAACCTGCCATTCTCTTCTTCCTCTTCCTCCTCCTCCTTGTGTTCTGCTTTCCAATCTTCTAAGAACCTGCCATTCTCTTCTTCCTCCTCCTCCTTGTGTTCTGCTTTCCAGTCTTCTAAGAGCCTGCCATTCTCTTCTTCCTCCTCCTCCTCCTTTTGTTCTGCTTTCCAGTCTTCTAAGAACCTGCCATTCTCTTCTTCCTCCTCCTCCTCCTCCTTTTGTTCTGCTTTCCAGTCTTCTAAGAACCTGCCATTCTCTTCTTCTTCCTCCTCCTCCTTGTGTTCTGCTTTCCAGTCTTCTAAGAACATGCCATTCTCTTCTTCCTCCTCCTCCTTGTGTTCTGCTTTCCAGTCTTCTAAGAACATGCCATTCTCTTCTTCCTCCTCCTCCTTGTGTTCTGCTTTCCAATCTTCTAAGAACCTGCCATTCTCTTCTTCCTCCTCCTCCTTGTGTTCTGCTTTCCAATCTTCTAAGAACCTGCCTTACATTTCCTCTTGTAGCGCCTCTCTCACTTCCCTCTCCATCATTCACTGCCCGCCTGCTGTCCTTCCTTCATTTCACTCGTAATACACCAGGTATTCGTTATATGCGAGGGATACGTTCTGCAAAAAGCTCGCATAATGTGAATTCGCATATATTGAACCTATCATCCCATTAATTATAGGGGGTTATGTTCCACGACACGTTTTTGAACCCTCTAACTATTTATTCCAGCACCGTTTCACAATAATAAAGCACTAAAGATTGCTTCCGGGGAGACACACCCAAAGTCTACGATTTAAGCTGATAATTAGCTGCCTGAGGATTAACTTTAGGATCAGAGGGAGGAAAAGGTTAATTATAGGCGAGGAAAGTGCGGGAAAACATTTGCACCCGCCGCCCTCTAGGGTGACTCGGCCACCATACCTCACCAACCAGTCACACCAGCGCCACTACTCGCATAGTAGCAAATTTTTCTTGCATAAAACGAATACTTGGCACATTTAGGTTAGTCGCATATTTCGAACTCGCATATATCGAATACCCGGTGTATTTCCTTTTCCTCATGCCCTCATATTCTGCTCTCTATTTCCCTCTCCCTCCCTCTTCTGTGAATTGCTTTCCTCGGCATCAGCTTCAATATGTGCACCCTACATCTCCACACAAGACGTGGATTCAGTATGTTTTTTGGCCAGTAGGAGGCACTGTGATTAGTGTGTTTGTAAAGAATAATAGTCTTCTTTTGTAGTGCGGCGACTATGCCTGATGAACGGGCCTCTCCCATCACGCTGGTCAAGGGTTCAATCCCTGGCAGCCGGTGAATACCCTCTCCTTATCCTGATTAATTTCTCGTGTGTTTCGATACACACAGAGGACGTGTGGGAAAATATAAAAAAGAGAAAATAAACTCCCGGGGCATAACACTTTTTCTTGGACAAATCATTGAATAAACAACAGTATCATAATATGAAAATACATTCATATTTTGTACGACAACTGTGGCCAAGCGCTTGAAGCCGCCACCAAACCAACACTGCCTGTGTATACCTGCACCAGTAATCAACCGTGTAGCAGCGACGGGCCAAATTTGTGGCTTTACCGTGTAGCAGTGACGGGCCAAATTTGTGGCTTTACCGTGTAGCAGTGACGGGCCAAATTTGTGCCATGATATAAACCCTCCAAAATAGATGATAAATAATCTGATCACAAATGCTTTGATATATATTATGGAATGGTTTGTGTGAGGGGTGATTTTTTCTCTTTTTTCTCGCCTGGAGAGACCATTAAGAAACATGGACCCCATTGCTTCCGGGTTGAGGGCCTGCTTTGCATGACATTCTTCATTCAGGGTGTGGGTGCTTTTCCCTAGTCATTGTAAGTGGTTTGGGTGTGCTTAGGGGGGGCTTCATGGTGCAGTGGTTAGCACACTCGACTCACAACCAAGAGAGCCTGGGTTCAATTCCTGGGCGGAGTGGAAAAATTTGGGTGGCTTTTCTGATACCCTACGCCCCTGTCAACCCAGCAGTGAATGGGTACCAGATATTAATCGGGGGTTGTGTCCTGTCTCCTGGGGTCTTTTCCCTTCTCCTATAATTCCTTCTCCTTCTGTCTCTCTCCGGCATGTGACCACAGATGTTGCACCGACTAAACCAAACTTCCGAACTTTTCCCGCACAAAGCCACATGCTGGTTTTGTACCTGGCAGTGGCCTGAGCCATGTTGCTGCTACAAGATTCATTGAATAGCATATTTTTATAATGTAACGCAGGTGATGTTACTTTGCTGACTTTTTTGAGCTTTCATATTTGTGTATTTACGTATATTTCATGGAGGCATCATCATCATCATCATTGTTTAACGTCCATTTATTCCCTATGGTGGGGTTGGACGGGACATGAGCCTCCTCCACTGTTGCCGGTCCATAGCCATTTCTTCCGTGATGTTCAGCCTCCTCATATCTTCCTCCACCACCTTTCTCCACGTCTTCCTTGGCCTTCCTGGAGGCATGACATACATTATTACTTTCAGTTTTACAAGTGTCAGATTTTGTGAGCGTTTTTTACGCTAGAATTTTACTCAATTATGTAAATCAGAAACCACAGAAATATAACCCAAGTGTGTATGAATGAATGCAATGATAAGCACATACTTTGATTTCACTCCAGAATGTTTCATGGGTCATATATAAATATACAAAGAAATTAAAATAAGTTAATGTTTAGCGGTAGCGACAGGCCAAATTTGTGGCTTTACCGTGTAGCAGCGACGGGCAAATTTGTGCCATGATATAAACCCCAAAATTGATGATACATAATCTGATCACAAATGCTTTGATATATATTATGAAATGGTTTGTGTGAGGGTGATTTTTCTCATTTTTCTCGCTTGGAGGGACCATTAAGAAACATGATCCCCGCTGCTACCGGGTTAGGCCCACTACCCTCGCTTGAGACACAAAAACAGTTCCTCCACCAAGTTTGTTCCTCTCGTTGTGTGACGATGGGTGTGTCAAGTGTTGGCTGCTTATGGTTATGACAGGTAACTCTCGATTTACGCGAGTATTGTGTCCTTGAAGAGGTGGCGTAAATCAAAAACAATGTAAATCAAACAAGAGGTAGGTTCGTACCTTTATTGCCTACTGTATCACTCTGACTCCTCTCCCTCTCGTGGTTCCTCCTCTGGCTGCCCTTCCCCTCGTGGTAGCACAGCAGCGAGGGTATTGTTGTTGTTGTTGAGTAGCGTGGGTACTGTATTGTTGTTCAAATGGCGCGCGGGAAGAACTGAGCTCAGGTGTGTGGCCGCGGCACCGTGTGAGTCTAGGTGCGTGAGACATCTGGTGGCCACCCCATAAAATATCGCGTATAAGTGAAAAATACGTGTAAATTGGTGCATTGGTGAGAAACACCCTACCATTCAGTTATTACAAGCTAAATACTCGCGACAAAGCTTACACCGTTCTTGCATCTTTCATACTCTCCTGCCGCATATATAGCTAGAACCATTTTTCCAATAGTTTCCACGAAGACTAATATTTAATCTGGCAAGTACCGAACAGAATCTAGTTTGTAGAACTCGTGGTAAAAGATATTTGACCCTAAAATACTATTGTTGTCCGGAATCCCCGACGGCAGCACTGCCGTCTCATCTGTCTCTAAGGCTAAACTCTTCGCTCAAACTTTCTGTAAGAACTCGATCTTGGATGATTCTGGGCATATTCCTCCTACTCATCCCCCCTCTGACTCCCTTATGCCTGTTATTAAGATTCTTCCTAATGATGTTTTCTATGCCCTCTCTGGCCTCAACTCTCAGAAGGCTTATGGACCTGATGGAGTGCCTCCTATTGTCCTTAAACACTGTGCTTCTGTGCTGACACCCTGCCTGGTCAAACTCTTTCGTCTCTGCCTATCAACATCTATCTTTCCTTCCTGCTGGAAGTATGCCTTTGTACAGCCTGTACCAAAAAAGGTGACGGCTCCAATCCTCAAACTACCAATAGCTTTACTTTCATGTAGGGTAGGCGGTGGCCGAACTGGTAGCGATTGGACCAACATTCGCCGTGTGATGGACAACGCGGGTTCGAATCCCCACGCTACCACTCGGATTTTTCAGTCACCGCCGAGTGGCTTAAAACTACCCACATGCTGTCCTGAAGACCACCCATCAACCCGGACTCTAGAGGAAGCCGTCCAAGCGAATCAAGAACGAGTTCCGGGGGGCAGCATGAGCCAATGCAAGATGGCGCCACTATAAACACTCGCCTGCGCCAGAACGGACCCCACCTGGAAGAAGCCTTGGGCCGACCATCAGGCCCCACCGGGAAGATGCTTACCGGTACAATAGGCAACAACGTAAAAAAAAAAAAATAAATAAATAAAAATCTAAAGCTTTTGAATCAATCCTTAACCGAAGATTCAACAGCACCTTTTCACACTAATCTTCTATCTGATCGCCAGTATGGATTCCACAAGGGGCGTTCTACTGGCGATCTTCTTACTCTCTTAACTGACTCTTGGTCATCCTCTCTTAGCAGTTTCGGTGAAACTTTCTCTGTTGCGCTAGACATATCGAAAGCTTTCGATAGAGTCTGGCACCAGTCTTTGCTTTCTAAACTGCCCTCTTTCGGATTCTATCCCTCTCTCTGTTCCTTAATCTCCAGTCTCCTTTCCGGCCGTTCTGTCTCTGCGGTGGTAGACGGTCACTGCTCTTCCCCTAAACCTATCAACAGTGGTGTTCCACAGGGCTCTGTCCTATCACCCACTCTCTTCCTGTCATTCATCAATGATCTGCTTTCCATAACAAACTGTCCTGTCCACTAAATGCATGACGACTCCACTCTGCATTATTCAACATCTTTCAGTAGAAGACCATCACAACAGGAAGTACGACTCCAGACTGGAGGCTGCAGAACGCTAACCTCAGACCTTTCTATCATTTCCGATTGGGGCAGAAGGAACCTTGTGTCCTTCAATGCCTCAAAAACTCAATTTCTCCACCTATCAACTCGACACAATCTTCCAAACACCTATCCCCTATTCTTCGACAACACTCAGCTGTCACCTTCAACACTAAACATCCTCGGTCTATCTTTAACTCAAAATCTCAACTGGAAACTTCATATCTCCTCTCTCGCTAAATCAGCTTCCTCGAGGTTGGGCGTTCTGTATCGTTTCCGCCAGCTCTTCTCCCCCGCGCAGTTGCTATCCATATATAGGGGTCTTGTCCAACCTCGTATGGAGTATGCATCTCATGTGTGGGGAGAGCTCGACCCACACAGCTCTTCTGGACTTAGTGGAGGCTAAGGCTATTCGTCTCATCAGCTCTCCTCCTCCTAATGATAGTCTTCTACCTCTTAAATTCTGCCGCGATGTTGCCTCAATTTCTATCTTCTATCTTTATTTCCACGCTGACTGCTCTTCTGAGCTTGCTAACTGCATGCCTCCCCCACTCCCGCGGCCCCGCTGCACACGACTTTCTACTCATGCTCATCCCTATACTGTCCAAACCCCTTATGCAAGAGTTAACCAGCATCTTCACTCTTTCATCCGTCATGCTGGTAAACTCTACAGCAATCTTCCTTCATCTGTATTTCCTCCTGCCTACGACTTGAACTCTTTCAAGAGGAGGGCATCAGGACACCTCTCCTTCCGAATCTGACCTTGCTTTCGGCCACCTCTTCTGATTCATTTTTTACGAGCAGCGATTGGCGGGCTTTTTTTTTATTATCGTTTTTTTGTGCCCTTGAGCTGCCTCCTTTGTTGTAAAAAAAAAAAAAAATGGGGGGGGTTAATTTGAGTCGCGGAAGGAAATCTGTTAGACATACGTTGCTGTATGGCCGTGACATTTCAGTTAGCATTCTGCCCTTGGTGCGTGAGGTACGTTTGTGTTTTTCCCATGCTTAACCCAGTAGCAGCGACGGGCCAAATTTGTGGCTTTACCGTGTACCAGCGATGGGCCAAATTTTTCACATGATATATAAACCCCCAAAAATAGATGATGCAAAAACTGATCACAAATGCGTTGATATCTATTATGAAATGGTTTGCGTGAGTAATGATTTTTTTCTCCTTTTTCTCGCTTAGAGGGGCCTTTAAGAAACATGATCCCCGCAGCTACTGGGTTAATTCCTGAACTGTTCCCAATTGGCTGGAATTCTGGATACGATAGTAATTATGACATATCAAGTATGACACAGGCAATAGGGCTTCCCAGGCAGGAACATTTCGGGGGACGTGTGAACTCCACGTGTGGCACAACTCAACACACTCAGCCAACACTGCCTGGCGCTGGTGCCTTCATTAGGGAAATGTAGCATTTTTTTAAAGTTTCACTTTTTTTTTGGAATGTTATTTTTGGGCAATATGTTAAGTTTATAGGTCATAGAATTATGAATGACCACTCCTCTGGACTCTTTTTAGGAGCAGTGAGTAGCGGCTTTTTTTTTCATTATTGTTTCCTTTTTTTGCCCTTGAACTGTCTCCTTTGCTGTTAAAAAATAAAATAATAAATAAAATAAAGCATGGAGGCAAATTGCCAAGCAGTGTACACTTGCTCCGCATCATGAGTCATAAGGTGTGTGAATATTACAGCCGTGTGGCATCATGTAAGAAACTACAGGGTCAAGAAATGGCAATGGCTGAGAGCTGTCGCCGGGCTGAGCATTACACATGCAAGCAACGGCTCAGAGCCGTGGCTGTACAGGTTAATGAATCCCACTTAAATTTGAGTACATTAACACCTAACAGTGAGTGGTGGAGGGTGTCGGTAAAGGCCAGTGTCCTGCAGTACTACAGGTGATGACGGTCACATATGAGGTGATTCACACACACAGTGATCATGCACGTCAACCCAGCCACCAGTGTTCAGTCCAGTACCGTGGTGTGCAGGTGTGTCGCTGAGGAGTCAGGGAGTGCACAAGTAGCTACGGCTTCTTACTGTGCAAATAAGTGGTCAGTATGAGTGAAAGGGGAAAAGTTGGGGTTCTGTAAGCACACTCCAATTAACCTACGTTATAATGAGTTGGCACAACAAAACTTTGCCTAGTGAACAGCTTCTCAGCAGTATAATTGTTTGTTAAGGGGGCTTGCCTGTACCTTGATAGAACATGTGACCTAACACATCTCCCACACACCAGGAAGGACTACTGGCCATGAGTGTAGCGTTGAGGAAGACTTGCTGCCCCCTCGCCCTCAAGGCTGGCCTGCAGCCTGAGTGGCCAGGAGCAGCGGAGCAGATTGTCACTGGTGTGAGGACCAAGGCCTGATGAGAAGGACCACCACCACCGTGCTGCTGCCTTCTCCAGCCATAAAGGAAAGGGAAAGGTTGAGTGTCAGGACTGTAGGACAATTTGATAGGGGAGAGGAAGTTCATCAGACACAGCCTTGCACACACTGGTTCAGGAAACCATGAGAGCCAGGAGTGTGAGAAAAGCCTCCTGGGAAGGGTGACTTTGACTAAGACACTCACTCCTTCTGCTGAAAGAAATCATGATTGTGCAGTTTAGGGGAAAGTTTCAGCAAGAAGGGTGAACTCAAGACACATAGCCTTTCACACACTGCTGAAAAAATTATGAATGTGAAGTTTGTGGGAAAAGATTAAATCAGAAGAGTAACCTCAACAGACACATCCTTACACACACTGGTGAAAGAAATCATGAATGTGAAGTTTGTGGGAAAAGATTTAATCAGAAGAGTACCTCAACACACACATCCTTACACACACTGGTGAAAGAAATTATGAATGTGAAGTTTGTGGGAAAAGATTTAATCTGAAGAGTACCTCAACAGACACATCCTTATACACACTGGTGATATAAATTATGAATGTGAAGTTTGTGGGAAAAGATTTAATCAGAAGAGTCACCTCAACAGACACATCCTTACACACACTGGTGAGAGAAATCATGAATGTGAAGTTTGTGGGAAAAAATTTAATCGGAAGAATTACCTCAACACACACATCCTTACACACACTGGTGAGAGAAATCATGAATGTGAAGTTTGTGGGAAAAGATTTAATCAGAAGAGTCACCTCAACACACACATCCTTACACACACTGGTGAGAGAAATCATGAATGTGAAGTTTGTGGGAAAAGATTTAATCAGAAGAGTTACCTCAACACACACATCCTTACACACACTAGTGAGAGAAATCATGAATGTGAAGTTTGTGGGAAAAGATTTAATCAGAAGAGTACCCTCAACAGACACATCCTTACACACACTGGTGAGAAAAATCATGAATGTGAAGTTTGTGGGAAAAGATTTAATCAGAAGAGTACCCTCAACAGACACATCCTTACACACACTGGTGAGAAAAATCATGAATGTGAAGTTTGTGGGAAAAGATTTAATCGGAAGAGTTACCTGAACACACACATCCTTACACACACTGGTGAGAGAAATCATGAATGTGAAGTCTGTGGGAAAAAATTCTGTTTAAAGTCATACCTGAAGAGACATAGCATAAGACACACTGGTCACAAAGGGTTCAAATGTGATGGTTGTGGAAAGCGTTTCATGACCAGAGGTGAGATTACCAGACATGTGAAGATTCACCTCTGAGGTGTTGTGTTGTGCTGCTGTATGTGGGAGAGAGTAGGCAGTGCAGGGCAGCATTGACTAGCATGAAGGACAGAAAATATAACCCAGATGGGCAATTAAGGCATTTTGTGTGTGTGTGTGTGTGTGTGTGTGTGTGTGTGTGTGTGTGTGTGTGTGTGTGTGTATTTACCTATTTGTATTCACATGTTTGTAGTCTACCGGGCCCGGGCTAAGCTCTAATAGTCCCGTCTCCATATCTACATTCCTTTGCCTTTCCATCATTTGTTGGGCACTGTACGCCTCCACCACCTCTTCCCGCAAGCTGTTCCATGTATTTATGAGATAGCCTGCCCCCCTTGTATGTCAGTAAATGTGATGAATGAGGTAACCTACACCCCTTGTATGTCAGTAAATGTGATGAATGAGGTAACTTGCACCCCTTGTATGTCAGTAAATGTGATAAATGAGATAGCCTGCCCCCCTTGTATGTCAGTAAATGTGATGAATGAGGTAACCTACACCCCTTGTATGTCAGTAAATGTGATGAATGAGGTAACCTACACCCCTTGTATGTCAGTAAATGTGATAAATGAGATAACCTACACCCCTTGTATGTCAGTAAATGTGATAAATGAGATAACCTACACCCCTTGTATGTCAGTAAATGTGATAAATGAGGTAACCTACACCCCTTGTATGTCAGTAAATGTGATAAATGAGGTACCCTACACCCTTGTATATCAGTAAATGTGATTAATGAGATAACCTACACCCCTTGTATGTCGGTAAATATACTCCCATGTCCTTCTCTGCCTCTGTGGTGGATGGTGGAGTGTTTCTCATGTGGTATTGGTGTGCTGGATATCCCCTCCCAAGGTGCAGGACTTTACATTTCTCTTCATTGAATTGTAGCAGACACTTTTTGTTCCATTCCTGTAGCTTAGTGAGTTCTGACTGCAGGAAATCCATAGTCAAGGTGTTAATTGACTCT
The DNA here is from genome assembly GCF_024679095.1 of Eriocheir sinensis. Lineage (NCBI taxonomy): Eukaryota > Metazoa > Arthropoda > Malacostraca > Decapoda > Varunidae > Eriocheir > Eriocheir sinensis. The sequence goes on along the minus strand of NC_066553.1, from coordinate 11,388,182 downwards.
CTAAGTGAGAAAAATGAGAAAAAATCACCCCTCACACAAATGATTTCAAAATATATATCAAAGCATTTGTGATCAGATTATGTATCATCTATTTTGGGGGTTTATATCATGGCACAAATTTGGCCCGTCGCTGCTACACGTTAAAGCCACAAATTTGGCCCGTCACTGCTACTGGGTTAATCAAGGCCAGCCCTTCCTATGTGCTCACTACAATCATTGCGCAGGGCCTCTCATCACTGGGGAGCCTAAGGATGTGCATAAAAGAAAAGAGAAAGAAAATCAGGATGGTGCTTTCATTATTCCCCCATGATAAAAAGCTCTATAAACAGCATTAAACAAATTTAAGAAAAAAATATATATTTATTTATTTTACATTGCTTAGGACAGGGATCTAATTTGTAGAGCGAGTACATAGGGAAAAAAAAATTAACATAAGGCTAAATATGTTTTCATAGGAGATGTCTAAGTGGGGATGTGATAGAGCTATATAAAATGTTTTCAGATTGCGATAACTTGGTTGTGGATACTTTCTTTACACTTGAGGAGGACAACTATAGATGGTCTGAGTCCCGCAGCAAAGTGTGCCAGATGTGTGACAGGGGTGTGGACGAAACATGTTGTGCTGGAATGTAAGAAGTATGACAGGGAGAGAACGAAGATGATGCAGGTGTTTCTGAGTGAGATGGGGCGTGGAGTGAACGGTAAGGGAGTGGACGAGACATGTGGTGCTGGAATGTAAGAAGTATGACAGGGAGAGAACGAAGATGATGCAGGTGTTTCTGAGTGAGATGGGGCGTGGAGTGAACGGTAAGGGTGTGGACGAGACATGTGGTGCTGGAATGTAAGAAGTATGACAGGGAGAGAACGAAGATGATGCAGGTGTTTCTGAGTGAGATGGGGCGTGGAGTGAATGGTAAGAGTGTGGACGAGACATGTGGTGCTGGAATGTAAGAAGTATGACAGGGAGAGAACGAAGATGATGCAGGTGTTTCTGAGTGAGATGGGACATGGAGTGAATGGGAGGACGGTAAGGGAGTGGATGGTGCTGTTCAGTGGAGAGACGAGTGGACGAGTGATTGAGGCAGTGAAAGAGTTCCTGGAGAGCATGTGGTGTGCAAGAGGTCCAGTCCAGTCCAGTCCATTAGTAGGCGTGGGATTGCCTTTGTAACGGCTCCCTCCAGGGGCGGATACAGAGGGGGGCCCAGGGGGCCCAGGCCCCCCAAAAATCTCGAGTGTATGCGGATAGTGGGTACATAACTGACTCGCCTATAATGTGCTGCAACTATAATACGGAATGTGTCGTCGGCTGTAGGCATATGCAGGCGCGTATACGGGGGTGGGGAGCCAGATGGCCCGGGACCCCCGAAAAAAAATATTAGGATAACTAAAATATTTGAAATACCCATACCTGTCAAGTCTTACGTTTTTTGTATGTCTTACGTAATTTCTGTGATTTTCAAGTCATACGGCGTAAGTTGAAAATCTTACATTTTTTCTCCGCTTGCGGTTTTTTTAATATGTTTGTTTTAAACAATTTGAAATATATCGTACGCGCCATATTTAAATTCATGTGAGCGTGCTGAGTAACGGCTGGTATGATTCGGACACTTTTTAGAAAAATATTTTTAGAAAAAGAAGTTTAAGAAGTAGTGTAATTTTGTTGATCTCAAAATGTTCCTCTATCATTGGGCTCTTTAGGTTGCTAATATGACACTCGTAGCTATTTCCAGATTTCAGATGTAGGTGATGAAAGACAAGTTTCTAAATCGTCCGAACCATCCCCACCCGTGGTGATGGTTCGGCCAGGGAGGTGGGATGGTACGGACACTCATAATACTCGCCATAATATTAATATAACTTAAGTTTGATTGGCTAATAAACAAGATTATATATACTACAAGACATTTTTTTAAGGACAAAAGTATCCTCTCAATACTTAGAGGGGAAAAAATAAAAGGAGAACTACAAGAAATATCTCAAAAATTTTGGTATTATGTCTTCCTTCTCTTCTCACAAGTCGAGTCGAGATGAAGAAGACGGCCGCCAGTTTTTCCTCCTCACAGCTGCTGTCCACTTCCTCCGCTCTTCTGGATTCGCTGGAAATCTATAAAATGACACAGCATCTCTCCCGTGTCAGTTAGAACATCCAACCGTACAGCATACGTATCCCATGACGAACACAGAGCACTTGTTTACCCGCCACCAAGGTTTGCTTTGATAAGTGACTACCACCACTGACCACCAAGATGGCCGTGCAGGCAGGCATACAGCACCCCCCCACTGATGACGTCAGCTGCAAAACCTCTAGAGCTTCCTTGGGCTTGACTATGCGGAGGTGGACTGGATGCTCATGCATGCAAGATTTAGATTTTTTCGGTGTCTGATGTAATTTTTCACTCTTCTACAGGGCCAGGGCACAACGGGCACGTGCCCAGGGCTCCGCGCTATTATGGGGCCCGCACTCATCTAACAATCTATATACTCGTACAGGGCCGCAGTACGCCGCACCCAGGGGGGGGAGGGGCCGTGGGTGTCGGACGACCCCCCCCCCCCCATCTGCTAAAATGTCCACTTACTGAGAGTCAAATGGAAAACTGTTAATGGGATTGAGTTAAAAAATTTGCAAAGATTGGCTAATCTAAAGAAATATATTTACAAATTCCCAAGTATTCAACTAGTTCCTCACTAAGCAAAGAGTAGTCGGCGGTTTTTTTCGCTGAATTTGCTTATCACTCGACTGAAATGGGGATATCATAGTGGACACAAAGGAGGGCAAGTCCGTTCAGGCGATCTTGGCCGACGGTACTCGTCAGATAGGTTTTCAGCCTTTTCAGTGGTGAGAAAGACCTCTCGGCTTCCGCGTTAGAGACTGGAAGCGTCAACAGAGTCCTCAAGAGAATGGCGAGATTGGGGAACATGCTGATGCTGGCGTGTGCCTGGGCTTCGTTGATAGTTTGGAAGACCGGAACAGATAATGCCCAGCGCCTTCACGAGTGTCAGGGATGCGATGACGAGCTCAGAGCTTCGCTGTCAGAGCACAGCCGCAACATCCGTTTCGAGGCCTTTAGGAGTTGCTTGAGCTGAAGTGCGACAGGCACTGTGTTGTCGCCAAACCGACTCTTCAACTCAGCCAAGACGTGGTCCACGAACGGAATGTACACCGCCCAGCGGTAGTACTCCTCAGCATTCTCGCACGGGACATTTGATCGCTGGGTCTGTTGTCCACAGAGTCGCACGGAGATGGTGTCAGCGATGACCCCACCTCGACCAAAAACTCTTCCGCTTTCATGAACACGCCGTGGATATGATTCTCCGCATCTGCTCTGAGCTTGGCAAAGTGGTATCAATGCCACGAATCGTGGCATAGGCTGACACCAGGTCGCCATCTTTTCTCTGAAGAGTTCGGCTCGCTCGAGAGTATGCACCAATATACACTCCACTACAACCAGTCCAACGAGAAAGCGGGAACACGATGGCGATGAGAAGGAGCCCAGCTGTGGCGTCAAGTTCTTCTTCGAGAAAACAGCGATGACAGGCATTCAACGAAACCAGCACTGCGCATGCCTCTCAATCCACCTGGTGGGGCACAGGGGAACAAACTTTTCACGCTTGGCCGAGGCAAGCTTGACAACCTCTGTGATGCGGAGAGCTTATATTCAAGAATGAACGGTTGTACACGTCGGTCAGTGTTTGAAGAGCGATCTTCACTTCCTTGACGTCACACGCCTTCGTCAGTACTAGATTCTGCCGGTGGTTAAGGCAGTGGATTGGCTTGGCCAGGGTGTACTTCTTCATGAGTACTGCGGCACACTCTTTGAATTTTCCCATCATCCCCTGCACTTGGCCATGTCCAATCCGAGGTCTTCAACGGTGCGCAAAACGAGCCCGACTAAACCTTTACCGGTGAGGTCATGGGTGTGCACAAAGGCAAGGAAGTCTGCCCTTATTTCCTCTTCGAAGTGCCGAATGATGATAGTGGCCTGCACTAAAATTTACTTTCTGCTTGCATGTGAGGAATGAGGTCACAAAGTTTTTTCCTAGGCCTTTAAATCTTGCTCTGTAATATTCAATATACGATTCCGTAACTTAAATACTGAAAATAAATAAAGAAAATCCCGAGTTCTCCAAGAATGCAACAGAAAGGTACCAGTTTTAGTTTTGACTCTCTCAGAAAGTGGACATTTTAGCAGGGGGGGGGGCGGTCGTCCGACACCCCCGCCCCCCCTGAGTACGGCGTACTACGGCCCTGTACGAGTACACTCAACCCTCGATTTGCCGGACCTCCATTTGCCGGATTTCGGATTTGCCGGACAAGAGTCCGTGGGGTAAAAAAAAAAAAAAAGTCCGGGACAAGTCGATTTCAAACTACCGCGCCAGACAAAGTTCGCAAATCGGGCACTAGATGGCAGCGCGGGCGGACATACACGTCTAGTACTGGACTGTACACAAGTCTGCCGCGTCACACGAGTGTTGTGCTTACGTGCTTGTCGTGGATACACCTCTTCTTCACAACGTGTTGTATATGTGCATGTTGTAGAAGGTAATATATTATATTACAGGACAGTATAGGACAGCTATGCGAGGTGTAGTCCGGGGGTGGGTTGTGTTTCCCGAACATATATAGGGTAAAGTCCGGCAAGGGGGTAGACCCCCGGACATTTTCCATTGCCGGACATTTGCCATTCCCGGACAAGCCTTCCCCCCTTTTAGTCCGGCAAATCGAGGGTTGAGTGTATATAGATTTTTAGACGAGTGCGGGCCCCTTAAGAGCGCGGGACCTTGGGTACGTGCCCGTTGTGCCCTGGCCCTGCAGGAGAGTGAACAATTACATCAGACACCGAAAAAATTTAAATCTTGCCTGAGCATCCCGTCAACCTCCGCATAGTAAAGCCCAAGGAACCATAGAGGAGGATTTTTTTAAAGTTTGGAGGACAGCGTCCAGAGCTATCTAGCGGCGGCCGGCTTCGCTCCCAGCTCTCTAGCTTTTTAGGGGTATATTAAATATATTTTGTTTTCTCAAATCATGGGTATCTCAAATATTTTAGTTATCCTAATATTATTTTGGGGGGGCCCGGGCCATCTGGCTCCCCTTCCGTATTATAGTTGCAGCACATTATAAGCGAGTCAGTTCTGTACCCACTATCCGCATACACAAGATTTTCTCAAGGAGATTTTTAAGGCCCGGCCCCTGGCCCCCCTGTATCCGCCCATGCTTAGTGAGGCACTTGTTGAATACTTGTGAATTTGTAAAGATATTTCTTTAGATCAGCCAATCTTTGCGAATGTGTTGCCTCAATCCCATGTAAAATAAGCCCTACAAGAATTCCTGTTTATCTTCAGCTGTGTCTAATTTTACACATTAACTCTTTTTTGTAAAGGTTAGGTTTGTAATTTATATATGACCTGTATTATGATCACCCTTAATTTGCTGCTTACATATCGAAATAAACAGTTAGTTTTCTTTGAATGCTCGAATGGTGATGATTTCCACCTGTTCAGATCTGCCTTTTCACTGGTTGGATGTACAATTTGAATTGTTTCTTGTTATTGCTTGCCAGTTTATATATTGATTGCTCTTCATATATATATATATATATATATATATATATATATATATATATATATATATATATATATATATATATATATATATATATATATATAAGAAAATTCATTTGTCACATATACGTTGATTGCTCGAGCTGCGGATTTATGCAAAGAACCGCCATCACTATCCATTGGTCTTCACTGTTTTGAGGCTGTCGCTAACTTATGAAATTTTACCCAGATTGATTTTTGGATCCGCCCCTGCATGGCTCCCACTTGTGTCTTATTCTTGATTCTTGATTCTTGATTGGCGTTTTTGTCTTTAAGTTTTGTTCACTTTTCTTTTTTCTTCTGTTCCATATTGTTGTGATATAGTTTTTTCTGTCTACAATTTCTTCCAGAGTTAATGGTTGAAACACTAGTATATCGGCTATTAATAGCATCTTCCATTTGACACAAAACCCGGAACCAGGTTCGGGGATAAACCCAGACCCAGGTCCGGGTTTTCGCGCCGTAAATGGAACGCATTTTTAGGCGGATATGTAAACAAACATTCTTCCTCTTCTTCTTTTGACCTGTCCTCCTCCTCTCGGGCGTCTCTCCTGTTTATTCACACACTTTTCCTTTCAATTGTGCTGTGTAGCTTAATTTTTCTTCACTGCAATATACTATCACACTTTACTTTTCAGTTTGTTGCTGGAATAACTTACTGACATTGCTTATCCGTGCGCTTATTCAAGCATTTGTGCCCTTTTTTCCCAGCACTGCATCTCCATCCAACACGTACCGTGCGATGGCCCCGTTGTCCTCTAGCCTCTTAGCCCACTCCTCCCTGGTGTTACTAATAACTCCCCTCACTGCCTCTCATGGTTGCTGCATTCTACTATTGGATGTTCCACTGATTCTTTCTCCCCTGTCTTACAGCTACAGTTCAGTTCAACAGTCCAACACAGAGTTATTGTAAACGCCAAAACCAAACTATATTCACCACAATACAATACTAGACACTAAAGATATTTCCTTTATGGTTTTCTAGTTTCCTTCATTTTATATCAACGCCAAACATTATACAAGGAATGTTCATAGTATTTTGTGTTTGGTTGGGAGCTTACAAACTTGCTGTATTGGACTACAACTGGTCCTAAATCTTGCTCTATAATATTCAATATACGATTCAGTAACTTTACTGAAAATAAATAAAGAAAATCCTGAGTTCTCCAGAAATGCAACAGAAAGGTACCAGTTTTCCATTTGACTCTCAGAAAGTGGACATTTTTGCAGATGGGGGGGGGGGGGTCGTCCGACACCCCCGGCCGCTCCACCCCCCCTGGGTACGGCGTACTACGGCCCTGTACGAGTATATACATTGTTAGATGAGTGCGGGCCCCATAATAGCGCGGGGCCCTGGGCACGTGCCCGTTGTGCCCTGGCCCTGTAGAAGAGTGAAAAATTACATCAGACACCGAAAAAATCTAAATTTTGTGGTGGTAGTCACTTATCAAAGCAAACCTTGGTGGCGGGTAAACAAGTGCTGTGTTCGTCATGGGATACGTATGCTGTGCGGTTGGATGTTCTAACTGACACGGGAGAGATGCTGTGTCATTTTATAGATTTCCAGCGAATCCAGAAGAGCGGAGGAAGTGGACAGCAGCTGTGAGGAGGGAAAACTGGCGGCCGTCTGCTTCATCTCGACTCGACTTGTGAGAAGAGAAGGAAGACATAATACCAAAATTTTTGAGATATTTCTTGTAGTTCTCCTTTTATTTTTTTCCCCTCTAAACACTGAGAGGATACTTTTGTCCTTAAACAAATGTCTTGTAGTATATATAATCTTGTATATTAGACAATCAAACTTAAGTTATATTAATATTATGGCGAGTATTATGAGTGTCCATACCATCCCACCTCCCTGGCCGAACCATCACCACCGGTGGGGATGGTTCGGACGATTTAGAAACTTGTCTTTCATCACCTACATCTGAAATCTGGAAATAGCTACGAGTGTCATATTAGCAACCTAAAGAGCCAAATGATGGAGGAACATTTTGAGATCAACAAAATTACACTACTTCTTAAACTTTTTCTAAAAATATTTTTCTAAAAAGTGTCCGAATCATACAGGCCGTTACTCAGCACGCTCACATGAATTTAAATATGGCGCGTACGATATATTTCAAATTGTTTCAAACAAACATATTAAAAAAACATCGCAAGCGGAGAAAAAACGTAAGATTTTCAACTTACGCCGTATGATTTGAAAATCACAGAAATTACGTAAGACACGCAAAAAAACGTAAGACTTGACAGGTTATGGGTATTTCAAATATTTTAGTTATCCTAATATTTTTTTTCGGGGGTCCCGGGCCATCTGGCTCCCCACCCCCGTATACGCGCCTGCATATGCCTACAGCCGACGGCACATTCCGTATTATAGTTGCAGCACATTATAGGCGAGTCAGTTATGTACCCACTATCCGCATACACTCGAGATTTTTGGGGGGGCCTGGGCCCCCTGGGCCCCCTTCTGTATCCGCCCCTGGTGGGACCCGTTACAAAGGCAATCCCACGCCTACTAATGGACTGGACTGGACTGGACCTCTTGCACGCCACATGCTCTCCAGGAACTCTTTCACTGCCTGAATCACTCGTCCACTCGTCTCTCCGCTGAACAGCACCATCCACTCCCTTACCGTCCTCCCATTCACTCCACGTCCCATCTCACTCAGAAACACCTGCATCATCTTCGTTCTCTCCCTGTCATACTTCTTACATTCCAGCACCACATGTCTCGTCCACACTCTTACCATTCACTCCACGCCCCATCTCACTCAGAAACACCTGCATCATCTTCGTTCTCTCCCTGTCATACTTCTTACATTCCAGCACCACATGTCTCGTCCACACCATTACCATTCACTCCACGCCCCATCTCACTCAGAAACACCTGCATCATCTCCGTTCTCTCCCTGTCATACTTCTTACATTCCAGCACCACATGTCTCGTCCACACCCTTACCGTTCACTCCACGCCCCATCTCACTCAGAAACACCTGCATCATCTTCGTTCTCTCCCTGTCATACTTCTTACATTCCAGCACCACATGTCTCGTCCACACCCCTGTCACACATCTGGCACACTTTGCTGCGGGACTCAGACCATCTATAGTTGTCCTCCTCTAGTGTAAAGAAAGTATCCACATCTAAGTTATCGCAATCTGAAAACATTTTATATAGCTCTATCACATCCCCACTTAGACATCTCCTATGAAAACATATTTAGCCTTATGTTCACTTTTTTTTTCCTGTGTACTCGCCCTACAAATTAGATCCCTGTCCTAAGCAATGTAAAGTAAATATATATATATTTTTTGCTTAAATTTGTTTAATGCTGTTTATAGAGCTTTTTTTCATGGGGGAATAATGAAAGCACCGTCCTGATTTTCTTTCTCTTTTCTTTTATGCACATCCTTAGGCCCCCCAGTGATGAGAGGCCCTGCGCAATGATTGTAGTGAGCACATAGGAAGGGCTGGCCTTGATTAAGCCAGTAGCAGTGACGGGCCAAATTTGTGGCTTTACCGTGTAGCAGCGACGGGCCAAATTTGTGCCATGATATAAACCCCCAAAATAGATGATACATAATCTGATCACAAATGCTTTGATATATATTATGAAATCATTTGTGTGAGGGGTGATTTTTTCTCATTTTTCTCACTTAAAGGGACAATTAACCCCTTGACTATGGATTTCCTGCAGTCAGAACTCACTAAGCTACAGGAATGGAACAAAAAGTGTCTGCTACAATTCAATGAAGAGAAATGTAAAGTCCTGCACCTTGGAAGGGTATCCAGCACACCAATACCACGTGGGAAACACTCCACTATCCACCACAGAGGCAGAGAAAGACATGGAGTATAGTTACCAGGCTACATGCAGTGAAAGCCAAATCCATGCCAATCGCAGCGGACGGGTTAAGAAACATGATCCCCGCTGCTACCACCGGGTTAAACCAATACACAGGTGCAGGAGAGTGACAGGTGTAAATGGGAAGATGACTTGGCAAATGATACCACACAGTGTACTGAAGCATAACTACTTTTATTTCCTAAATCAGCTATATATGAATTTAGCTTGTTAATAGTGTAGTTTCATATTCATAAACCTTGTATTATAAAAGGTTTGGTTAGATTATGAGGTAAGTGAGGTTAGGTAATTTGAGTTGATATCTGTTGAACTCTTACTTACCTAACCTAATCTAACCTTACCTTATCTAGCCTAATCTAGCCTAGTTTTACCTAACCTAATTTAACCATTTTTGCCTAAAATAATCCCTTACAGGTAAACAGCTTTTCAAGGGAGTTAGGTATTTATCTGTGGAAATACTAATATTTTTTGTACATGAAGCTGTGACTGAAACAATGCAATGCTTCCCAGCAGCTGTGTATTTCTGCCACTTCATAGAGAAATAACTAGATCTTTGTTAACATAATAAAATTCCGTACAGGTAAAAAATGTTAGCATCCAGAAGAAATTATGCAAACCTCTACTAAATATTTACTGAAGGCTTAACTTAGGGAAATAAACCCTGGAACTAAGGGGCAGAAACCCTAAAACTCTCTGATCTTCTTAACCAGTTGACTGCAGATTTCCTACAGTCAGACATCAAGCTACAGGAATGGAACAAAAAGTGGCTGCTACTATTCAATGAAGAAAAATGTAAAGTCCTGCACCTTGGGAGGGGATATCCAGCACACCAATACCACATGGGAAACACTCCACTATCCACCACAGAGGCAGAGAAGGACATGGGAGTACAGGTAACTCTCGATTTACGCGAGTGTTGCGTTCTTGACGAGGTCGCGTAATTCAAAAACAATGTAAATCAAACAAGAGGTAGGTTTCTGTCGAAAAATAAATACCGTAATTTTCGGCGTATTGCGCGCATTTTTTCACATAAAAAATGCCTGAAAGTTTAGCCCTGCGCGTTATACGCTGAATGTACAAATTTTTAATGATTTTTTTCTTCTTTGGGATATTTTTAAGGGTCTGTTTTTCGTCTCATCCAATAACAACAGCAAACTTACCTTTATTATTGTTTATAGTCCTTCATAGTCCGTAGCTGTCCTATAATATGTTAACATAGAATACAGGGCGATCTAATAACTACTATACAAAGACTAAATTGGTGGAAGATCGTCCATGCCTTGCTGTTATCCCGTTTTTCCGTCGGGCTCCATCTGTATGATCTTGATCTTGATGTCACAGGTGGCTTAAGATTGTATGACTAAGGAGCAGTACAAGCTACATAAAAAATCATATTGGAAAAAAATGTCCATGTGTTCATTATTAATTATTAATATTAGTGAGAATAATGGGGTGAATATGATATCAGAAACTGTACATCATGAGTCTTGTACGAGGAGTTATTTCACGCAATCCCAGCCCGGCCGCCATTTGCATTATTTACAAACCACACAACCACACCCACACAACAAACAGCTGCATGCCGCGTGTCACCAGAACCGAGATATCCATTCGGGCCCTCATTCTCAGCCTCTCTAGTGTGAAGAAGAAATGAGGGAAACGTTGAGGGGCTGGCTAGTATTGGTACCGGTACCGAGCTGTCTGGTACCAGTACCGTACCGTATTGCTGGTACCGTTAGTACCGCTACCTGCCCACCCCTATTGTTGAGTAGCGTGGCAGCGTAGGTACTGTATTGTTGTTCAAGTGGCGCGCGGGAAGAACTGAGCTCAGCTGTGTGGCCGTGTGAGTCCAGTTGCGTGAGACATCTGGTGGCCACTCCACAAAATATCGCGTATAAGTGAAAAAAAAACGCCTAAATTAAACATTTATTTAGATTTTGGACGCGTAAACCAAACACGCGTAAATCGAGAGTTACCTGTATATGTTACCGGGCTACCAGTAAAAGCCAAATTCGTGCCAATCACAGCGGACGGGTTATGAGGGAGAGAAAGTGAAGGAGTTACAAATGCATAGTTCCTTGATACATGAAACTCATACACTAGGAGGCAAAAAAGGGATCCATCCATCTCATCTCATTAACATAACTCTAGTCCTGATATTTCAACAGATATTTGTCATTTGTCACAGACCACTTTGCCTACAGGCACTACACAGACAGGTGTATTTACCGACATACAAGGGGTGTAGGTTATCTCATTTATCACATTTACTGACATACAAGGGTGTAGGTTATCTCATTTATCACATTTACTGACATACAAGGGTGTAGGGTACCTCATTTATCACATTTACTGACATACAAGGGGTGTAGGTTATCTCATTTATCACATTTACTGACATACAAGGGGTGCAAGTTACCTCATTTATCACATTTACTGATATACAAGGGGTGTAGGTTATCTCATTTATCACATTTACTGACATACAAGGGGTGTAGGTTATCTCATTTATCACATTTACTGACATACAAGGGGTGTAGGTTACCTCATTCATCACATTTACTGACATGCAAGGGGGGCAGTCTATCTCATAAACACATGGAAAAGCTTGCGGGAAGAGGTGGTGGAGGTGTACAGTGCCCAACAAATGATGGAAAGGCAAAGGAATGTAGATATGGAGACAGGACTATTAGAGCTTAGCCCGGGCCCGGTAGACTACAAACAGGTCAATACAAATAGGTAAATACACACACACGCGCACACACACACACAACCTGCCTTGATTGCCCATCTGGGCTATATTTTCTGTCCTTCATGCTAGTCAATGCTGCCCTGCACTGCCTACTCTCTCCCACATACAGCAGCACAACACAACACCTCAGAGGTGAATCTTCACATGTCTGGTAATCTCAGCTCTGGTCATGAAACGCTTTCCACAAGCATCACATTTGAACCCTTTGTGACCAGTGTGTCTTATGCTATGTCTCTTCAGGTATGACCTTAAACAGAATTTTTTCCCACAGACTTCACATTCATGATTTCTCTCACCAGTGTGTGTAAGGATGTGTCTGTTGAGGTAACTCTTCCGATTAAATCTTTTCCCACAGACTTCACATTCATGATTTCTGTCACTAGTGTGTGTAAGGATGTGTGTGTTGAGGTAACTCTTCTGATTAAATCTTTTCCCACAAACTTCACATTCATGATTTCTCTCACCAGTGTGTGTAAGGATGTGTGTGTTGAGGTAACTCTTCTGATTAAATCTTTTCCCACAAACTTCACATTCATGATTTCTCTCACCAGTGTGTGTAAGGATGTGTGTGTTGAGGTAACTCTTCTGATTAAATCTTTTCCCACAAACTTCACATTCATGATTTCTCTCACCAGTGTGTGTAAGGATGTGTCTGTTGAGGGTACTCTTCAGATTAAATCTTTTCCCACAAACTTCACATTCATGATTTCTCTCACCAGTGTGTGTAAGGATGTGTCTGTTGAGGGTACTCTTCAGATTAAATCTTTTCCCACAAACTTCACATTCATGATTTCTCTCACCAGTGTGTGTAAGGATGTGTGTGTTGAGGCAACTCTTCAGATTAAATCTTTTCCCACAAACTTCACATTCATGATTTCTCTCACCAGTGTGTGTAAGGATGTGTCTGTTGAGGGTACTCTTCCGATTAAATTTTTTCCCACAAACTTCACATTCATGATTTCTTTCACCAGTGTGTGTAAGGATGTGTGTGTTGAGGTAACTCTTCTGAATAAATCTTTTCCCACAAACTTCACATTCATGATTTCTCTCACCAGTGTGTGTAAGGATGTGTCTGTTGAGGGTACTCTTCAGATTAAATCTTTTCCCACAAACTTCACATTCATGATTTTTTTCAGCAGTGTGTGAAAGGCTGTGTGTCTTGAGTTCACCCTTCTTGCTGAAACTTTCCCCACAAACTGCACAATCATGATTTCTTTCAGCAGAAGGAGTGAGTGTCTTAGTCAAAGTCACCCTTCCCAGGGAGGCTTTTCTCACACTCCTGGCTCTCATGGTTTCCTGAACCAGTGTGTGCAAGGCTGTGTCTGATGAACTTCCTCTCCCCTATCAAATTGTCCTACAGTCCTGACACTCAACCTTTCCCTTTCCTTTATGGCTGGAGAAGGCAGCAGCACGGTGGTGGTGGTCCTTCTCATCAGGCCTTGGTCCTCACACCAGTGACAGTCTGCTCCGCTGCTCCTGGCCACTCAGGCTGCAGGCCAGCCTTGAGGGCGAGGGGGCAGCAAGTCTTCCTCAACGCTACACTCATGGCCAGTAGTCCTTCCTGGTGTGTGGGAGATGTGTTAGGTCACATGTTCTATCAAGGTACAGGCAAGCCCCCTTAACAAACAATTATATTGCTGAGAAGCTGTTCACTAGGCAAAGTTTTGTTGTGCCAACTCATTATAACGTAGGTTAATTGGAGTGTGCTTACAGAACCCCAACTTTTCCCCTTTCACTCATACTGACCACTTATTTGCACAGTAAGAAGCCGTAGCTACTTGTGCACTCCCTGACTCCTCAGCGACACACCTGCACACCACGGTACTGGACTGAACACTGGTGGCTGGGTTGACGTGCATGATCACTGTGTGTGTGAATCACCTCATATGTGACCGTCATCACCTGTAGTACTGCAGGACACTGGCCTTTACCGACACCCTCCACCACTCACTGTTAGGTGTTAATGTACTCAAATTTAAGTGGGATTCATTAACCTGTACAGCCACGGCTCTGAGCCGTTGCTTGCATGTGTAATGCTCAGCCCCGACGACAGCTCTCAGCCATTGCCATTTCTTGACCCTGTAGTTTCTTACATGATGCCACACGGCTGTAATATTCACACACTTTATGACTCATGATGCGGATCAAGTGTACACTGCTTGGCAATTTGCCTCCATGCTTTATTTTATTTATTATTTTATTTTTAACAGCAAAGGACACAGTTCAAGGGCAAAAAAAGGAAACAATAATGAAAAAAAAACCCGCTACTCACTGCTCCTAAAAATAGTCCAGCGGAGTGGTCATTCATAATTCTATGACATATAAACTTAACATCTTGACAAAAATAAAATTCCAAAAAAAAAGTGAAAATTTAAAAAAAATATAAATTTCCCTAATTAAGGAAACAGCGCCAGGCAGTGTTGTATGAGTTTGTTGAGTTGTGCCACACGTGGAGTTCACACGTCCCCCGAAATGTTCCAGCCTGGGAAGCCCTATTGCCTGCGTTATACTTGATATGTCATAATTACTATCGTATCCAGAATTCCAGCCAATTGGGAACAGTTCAGGAATTAACCCAGTAGCTGCGGGGATCATGTTTCTTAAAGGCCCCTCTAAGCGAGAAAAAGGAGAAAAAAATCATTACTCACGCAAACCATTTCATAATAGATATCAACGCATTTGTGATCAGTTTTTGCATCATCTATTTTTGTTTTTTTTTATATCATGTGAAAAATTTGGCCCATCGCTGGTACATGGTAAAGCCACAAATTTGGCCCGTCGCTACTGGGTTAAGCATGGGCAAACCACAACCGGACCTCACGCACCAAGGGCAGCATGCTAACTGAAATGGCAGGGCTGTCCAGCACCGTAGGTCTAACAGATTTCCTACCGTGACACAAATTAACCCCCCCCATTTTTTTTTTTACAACAAAGGAGGCAGCTCAAGGGCACAAAAAAACAATAATAAAAAAAAGCCGCTAATCGCGGGTCGTAAAAAAAGAATCAGAAGAGGTGGCCAAAAGCAAGGTCAGATTCGGAAGGAGAGGTGTCCTGATGCCCTCCTCTTGAAAGAGTACAAGTCGTAGGCAGGAGGAAATACAGATGAAGGAAGATTGTTCCAGAGTTTACCAGCGTGAGGGATGAAAGAGTGAAGATGCTGGTTAACTCTTGCATAAGGGGTTTGGACAGTATAGGGATGAGCATGAGTAGAAAGTCGTGTGCAGCGGGGCCACGGGAGGGGGGGAGGCATGCAGTTAGCAAGTTCAGAAGAGCAGTCAGCGTGGAAATATCGATAGAAGATAGAAAGAGAGGCAACATCGCGGCGGAATTTAAGAGGTAGAAGACTATCAGTAGGAGGAGGAGAGCTGATGAGACAAAGAGCCTTAGCCTCCACTCTGTCCAGAAGAGCTGTGTGGGTGGAGCCCCCCCAAACGTGAGATGCATACTCCATACGAGGGTGGACAAGGCCCTTGTATATGGATAGCAACTGCGTGGGGGAGAAGAAATGGCGGAGACGATACAGAACGCCCAACCTCGAGGAAGCTGATTTAGCGAGAGAGGAGATATGAAGTTTCCAGTTGAGATTTTGAGTTTAGGATAGACCGAGGATGTTTAGTGTTGAAGAAGGTGACAGCTGAGTGTTGTCGAAGAATAGGGGATAGGTGTTTGGAAGATTGTGTTGAGTTAATAGGTGGAGAAATTGAGTTTTTGAGGCATTGAAGGACACAAGGTTCCTTCTGCCCCAATCAGAAATGATAGCAAGGTCTGAGGTTAAGCGTTCTGCAGCCTCCAGTCTGGAGTCGTGTACTTCCTGTTGTGATGGTCTTCTACTGAAGGATGTTGAATAATGCAGAGTGGAGTCGTCGGTGTACGAGTGGACAGGACAGTTTGTTATGGAAAGATCATTGATGAATAACAGGAAGAGAATGGGTGATAGGACAGAGCCCTGTGGAATGCCACTGTTGATAGGTTTAGGGGAAGAGAAGTGACCGTCTACCACCGCAGAGACAGAACGGCCGGAAAGGAAACTGGAGATAAAGGAACAGAGAGATAGAATCCGAAAGAGGGCAGTTTAGAAAGCAAAGACTGGTGCCAGACTCTATCGAAGGCTTTCAATATGTCTAGCGCAACAGAGAAAGTTTCACCGAAACTGCTAAGACAGGATGACCAAGAGTCAGTTAAGAGAGCAAGAAGATCGCCAGTAGAACGCCCCTTGCGGAATCCATACTGGCGATCAGATAGAAGATTAGAAGTGGAAAAGGTGCTTTTGAATTTTCCGGTTAAGGATTGCTTCAAAAGCTTTAGATAGACATGAAAGTAAAGCTATTGGGCGGTAGTTTGAGGGATTGGAGCGGTCACCCTTTTTAGGTACAGGCTGTACAAAGGCATACTTCCAGCAGGAAGGAAAGATAGATGTAACTGTGGTATCAATATACCTCATTATACCTCATTGTTATTACGTAAAATATTAATGTGTAAGAAATTTATATGGTGCTAAAAGGATAAACTTGTATGGTGCTATTAGAAGGTAACATAGGTGCCGTTAAGAACGCTTACACGCAGCTGCCGATGTTCGTTTGTTTGGGTTACGCGGGCAGCGAGTCTGTCGCTTATAAGTGGATATGAATTGTAGACTCAGTGATATGGAGCAGTGATTCAATCCGTGGCACTGGAGGTCAGTATATTTTGCTAATATTTCTATGTTATAACACAATGTTAAGCTATGTAATGTTCACATACTGTGTATAAGAGTGTTTAGAATAATTTAAGCTATGAATGCAACAATATATGACTTAGGCTTCAGTGCAAGGAGCCAGAAAGTTTGGGATGTGTAAATTGTATAAATCAGTTGATAGGATTGTTGATATGTTACCTAACAAGGAACTTAACCCTAATGCCAAGGTTTTCTCACCAAAAGTTGATCTGCAGGAACCTGACACACATGTGAACAACAATTCTGGTTGTCGGTCAAATGGCACTGATAATAATGTTAGGCATACTACCCCAGGTTCAGTCAGTCAGTTAGATGCAATGCAGAGGATAGCAGATATTATGTCAATGAGGCAAACCAGAGAAAACCTTCCACGTCCAGAACCAGAAGTGTTCAAGGGAGACATGTTAGTTTTCACAACATGGTTAAAAAGTTTTGAAATTTTCATTGAGTCCAGAACTACTGATTTTACCGAAAGGCTCTTTTACCTTGGAAGGTACACCGATGGTGAAGCCAAGGAAGCAATCAGTGGATTGCTTCAGTTAAATACTGAAGAAGCTTACATAAAGGCTAAGAAAACCCTAAAGGGTAGGTTTGGAAATCAGTTTCTTGTGTCTAATGCCTACAGAAAGAAGTTATATGAGTGGCCAAAAATTCAGCAGAATGATGGCCCAGCACTAAGGAAATTTGCAGATTTCCTGGACAGCTGCAAGACAGCAATGGAAAGCATACCTCATCTAGTGGTGTTAGATGACTCACAGGAGAATGTCAAATTATTGAAAAAGTTACCGGTCTCACTAGTTGAGAAATGGAACACAATAGTGTACAAGTATGCTTCTAGAGGTGATGATGATAGTGATGATGAAGGTCTAACAGACATAAGTTCTGAACAATATCCTCCCTTTAAAAGGTTCTGTAAGTTCATATGTAGAGAGGCTACAAAGGCGTGCAACCCAACATCATCGTACAGTGCAGTCATAGATGAGAATCAAAGGAGCACTGCAGTTGTAGCCAAAGGAAGAAATAGTAGTTCAAGTACTGATAAATCTGGAAACAGAAGTTTCAAGACAGAGGCATCAGAGGTAAAGCCGTCACACACAACAACGGACAACAAGGCTAGATATGATAAAAGGCATGAAGTAAGAAAAACAGGGCCAAGGAGACTGAGCTGCCTTTATTGCAATGAAGAGCATGATGTAGATGTGTGTAAAAAGTTTAACTTGCTTGATAACAATGCAAAGTTTGACTTTGTGCAGAAGCAGTACTTGTGTAGAGGATGCTTGAAGCGTGGTCACAGAAAGATAGATTGCCGTCATAAGAAATGTTGTAGTATGTGTCACTGATACCACCCAACATCTCTTCACAATAATGCTCTTGCACAAACTAGTGCTCCAACTGTCAAGGCAGGAGACTCAGATAAAGCAACTCAGCCAAAAGCAAATGAAAGCTCAGCAGTTTCAAACAAGATTAACACCAGTCAGTCTATGACCGGAGATATGCACACCATGATTGTGCCAGTGTGGTTACACCACAGAGACAATGAACACAATAAAAGGTTGGTGTATGCATTATTGGATTGTCAGTCTGATGTCTGTTTCACCAAAGAAAGCACGTTTGAAAGAATGGGAGTTAGTGGCTCACCAGTACACCTCAAGCTCTCCACAATAACGGGAGAACAGGTAGTCCCCTGCACAAAAATCAGTGGACTTGTTGTACGAGGATTCAGTGAGCACATGCAAATAGATCTTCCACCTGCATATTCCAAGGAAGATATTCCTGCAAAGGAGGCTCAGATACCATGCCCTGAAACAGCCCAAACCTGGCCACACTTAGCAAGAATCTCTAACAAACTGATGCCTTATGATTGAAATGTAGATGTGGCACTTCTTATTGGAGCTAACTGTATCAGAGCCATTAAGCCCAAAGAGATTATTGTGGGAGAAGATGATCCTATGGAGTTAAAACACACTTAGGATGGGGCGTTGTTGGCCAAGCAATTAAAGAAACTAAGAAAGTTTCAGATGATGTAGCGAGAGCATATAGAACTATAGCCCAAGAAGTTGTCATCAGTGAAGAAAGAAAAGTTAGTTTCCTTGTTGTTCCTACTCAGACAAAAGAGTTAATAAACCCAGCACAAGTCAGGAACATGTTTGAGCTTGATTTTAATGATAAAGGAACTGACAACACTCCCTTTTCCTATGATGACAAAAGATTCCTGAAAAGGATGAGAGAGGGAGTGAGTCAGCAGAGAGAAGGGCACTATGAGCTGCCTCTTCCACTTAAGAATAATGACATCAAGCTTCCAAACAACAAGGACATGGCCTTGCATAGGCTCATGAAGTTAAAGGCAAAACTTATGAGAGATAGAAAATACCACCAAGATTACAAGGAATTCATGAAAGAATTAATTGACAAAGGCTATGCAGAAACTGTGCCAGCCAGGGACTTGCAACAAGCAGATGGTCAGGTGTGGTATATACCTCACCATGGGGTTTACCACCCAAAGAAACCAGGAAAGATAAGAGTGGTATATGATTGTAGTGCTAACTACAGAGGTCATTCTTTAAATGGTCACCTGTTACAGGGCCCAGACCTAACAAACAATCTGGTTGGGGTTCTATGTAGATTTCGTCAGGAAGTGACAGCCTTTGTATGTGACACAGAAGCAATGTATCACCAAGTCAAGGTGAACCCTGAACAAAGAGATTTGCTGCGCTTTCTGTGGTGGAATAATGGAAATCCAGGTGAGAATATGCTTGAATACAGAATGACGGCCCATTTGTTTGGAGCAACATCATCTCCAAGTGTTGCTAATTTTGCACTTAAGCAAGCTGCAAATGACTATGAGGCTCAGTATGGATATGAAGCAGCAAACTTCATCAGGAAAGAATTTTATGTTGATGATGGACTTAAATCAGTACCAACAGCACAGGATGCCATTGATCTGCTAATGAAAAGCAAGGCATTGTGTAAAATGGGAGGTTTTAATCTCCATAAGTTTCTGTCAAACAGTAAGGAAGTGTTAGCAGCAATAGCTCCTGAAGAAATGAATAACACTGTCAAGGGCCTGGATTTAAGTAAAGACATGCTACCTGTAGAAAGAACACTTGGAGTGGAGTGGTGTGTAGAATCTGATACTTTCCAGTTCAGAATACAAGTCAAAGAAAAGCCACTCACAAAAAGGGGCATATTGTCTACTGTGAGTTCAATATATGATCCATTAGGACTTGTGTCTCCTCTCATCCTCATTGGCAAAGGGATACTCCAGGAGTTATGCCGTGAAGGAGTAAGTTGGGATGAGGAGATACCACAGTATGTGAGGCCACAGTGGCAGCAATGGAGAGATGATCTACACAAATTAGAGCACTTAAAAATACCACGATGTTACAAGCCTGAAGGATTTGGTGAAATTAAGAAAGTTGAACTGCATCATTTTTCTGATGCCAGTCAAAAGGGATATGGTCAGTGCTCTTACATAAGACTGATCAACACTGCTGATCAAATACACTGTGCACTTGTAATGGCAAAATCAAGAGTGACACCCCTCCGAGCCATCACTGTGCCGAGATTGGAACTCACAGCAGCAGTAGTGTCGGTGAGAATCAGTGCAGTCTTAAAGAAGGAGTTAGACTATGAAAATATTCAGGAAGTGTTTTGGACAGACAGTATGGTAGTGCTGGGATACATCAACAATGATTCTAAACGATTTCATGTATATGTAGCCAACAGAGTCCAGCAGATAAGGGATCAAACTTCACCAAGTCAGTGGAAGTATGTGGAAACAGAGCACAACCCAGCAGACTATGCCTCAAGAGGGCAGTCTGTAGAAGAGTTAATTAACAACGACAAGTGGTGGAATGGGCCACGCTTCTTGTGGCAACACTTTGAGATGAATGATGACCCATCAGAGCATCATGAATTGGAAGATGATGATCCTGAAGTAAAAAGAGTTGCATCATGTGCTATACAGACACATGAGCCGTTTAATGTACTGGAGAGGCTGAACTGTTTCTCTGATTGGTTCCGTATGAAGAGAGCCATTGCAGTGTGCCTTAGACTTCAAAGGAAGTACAAGAAGAATGCAGATGGGACACATAAAGGAAGAAGCCAAGAATACATTCCACTGACAGTACAAGAACTGAAAGAAGCTGAAAATGAGATAATAAGGCAGGCTCAGGCTCATGCCTTCCATGAGGAAATAAAGATGCTGAAGGGTGCAGGAAACCATGAGTCTTCCCCACAGACAAATAGAAGAGAAACAACAGTAAAGAAAACAAGCAAGTTGTACAAACTTGATCCCTTCATAGATGAAGATGGAATAGTAAGAGTTGGGGGAAGAATAAGGATGTCTACTCACCAAGTAGCAAGACATCCAGCAATCCTGCCTAAGGATTCCCATGCTACTGATCTACTGATTTGCTACTACCACAAAAGGGTACATCATCAGGGTAGGGGCATAACAGTAAATGAAATTAGAGCATCTGGGTACTGGATTTTGGGGGGCTCATCTCTGGTGGCTAGACATGTCTCAAAATGTGTAGTCTGCAGAAGAGTTAGAAGTGACACACAAGGTCAAAAGATGGCAGACTTGCCACAAGATAGGCTAGAGCCTTCCCCTCCCTTTACTTATGCTGCAGTTGACTTTTTTGGTCCTTTCTACATCAAAGAGGGACGTAAAGAGCTAAAGAGATATGGGGTTCTTTTCACATGCATGGTATCACGTGCAGTCCATCTAGAGACAGCAAACAGTCTGGACACTACTTCCTTTCTCAGTGCCTACCGCCGCTTTATAGGAAGAAGAGGGCCAGTAAGGCAGTTAAGATCAGATCAAGGAACAAACTTTGTGGGTGCAAAAAACGAGTTAGCCAACTCTTTGAGAGAAATGGATGAGGAGAAGCTCAGAACCGAACTACTGAAGGACAGTTGTGATTGGGTTCATTTCAAGATGAATGTACCACATGCTAGCCATATGGGTGGGGTGTGGGAGAGACAAATAAGAACAGTGAGAAGCATATTGTCAGTGCTACTTGATCAACATGGACCTCAGTTAGATGATGAGACACTTAGAACATTCATGATAGAAGCAGAGACAGTTGTAAATGGTAGACCTCTAACTGTGGATAACCTTACCTCTCCTACTAGCTTAGAACCACTGACACCCAACACTCTGTTAACTATGAAGTCAAAGATTGTGATGCCTCCTCCAGGTAAATATGAAAGAGTTGACTTGTACTCAAGGAAACGTTGGCGTAGGGTACAGTTCCTTGCAAATGAGTTCTGGTCAAGGTGGAAAAGGGAAGTTTTGCAGTCTCTTCAGCTTAGAAATAAATGGCAGAAACCTCAAAGAAACCTCAAGGTGGATGATATTGTTATTCTTAAGGATTGCAACCTAGCTAGAAACCAATGGAAGCTAGGCAGAATTTTTTTTTTTTTTACGTTGCTGCCTATTGCGCCGGTAGGCATCTTCCCAGTGGGTCCTGATGGTCGGCCCAAGGCTTCTTCCAGGTGAGGCCTGATGGTCGGCCCAGCCCGTTCTGGCGCAGGCGAGTGTTTTATAGTGGCGCCATCTTGCATTGGCTCATGCTGCCCCCCGGAACTCGTTCTTGATTCACTAGGACGGCTTCCTCTAGAGTCCGGGTTGATGGGTGGTCTTCAGGACAGCATGTGGGTAGTTTTAAGCCACTCGGCGGTGACCGAAAAATCCGAGGTGGTAGGGTGGGGATTCGAACCCGCGTCGTCCATCACGCGGTGAATGTGGGCCCAGTACGCAACCAGTTCGACCACCGCCTACCCATAACTGAGTGTCTTCCAAGTGATGATGGTCTTGTGAGAAAGGTGAAAGTGATGATGTCAGACTCATGTCTTGACAATTCAGGGAAAAGAATAAAGGCAATGAACATTGTTGAAAGGCCTGTTCAGTCTTGTTCTCTAGTTAGAATGTACTACTCAGGAAGACCAGGGCGACCCACTGAGGAGCCCAAATGATCTGTTTGTACTTAGGAAGTGCAAAGATGATGTTAGCAGTATTTCATGTATCTGTAATACTCATGTTATGATCAATGTATTAAGTAGTTAAAAGTTAAATTGTCCTACAATTTAGGGGAGCCATGTAACTGTGGTATCAATATACCTCATTATACCTCATTGTTATTACGTAAAATATTAATGTGTAAGGAATTTATATGGTGCTAAAAGGATAAACTTGTATGGTGGTATTAGAAGGTAACATAGGTGCCGTTAAGAACGCTTACGCAGCTGCCGATGTTCGTTTGTTTGGGTTCTGGCAGCGAGTCTGTCGCTTATAAGTGGATATGAATTGTAGACTCAGCGATATGGAGCGGTGATTCAATCCGTGGCACTGGAGGTCAGTATATTTTGCTAATATTTCTATGTTATAACACAATGTTAAGCTATGTAATGGTCACATACTGTGTATAAGAGTGTTTAGAATAGTTTAAGCTATGAATGCAACAATATATGACTTAGGCTTCAGTGCAAGGAGCCAGAAAGTTTGGGATGTGTAAATTGATTATGTCATCACTTTTCCCATAGTTTCACGGCATCAGCTAATTATCAGCTTATATCGTACACTTTGGGTGTGTCTCCCCGGAAGCAATCTTTAGTGCTTTATTGTTGTGAAACGGTGCTGGAATAAATAGTTAGAGGGTTCAAAAATGTGTTGTGGAACATAACCCCCTATAATTAATGGGATGATAGGTTCAATATATGCGAATTCACATTATGCGAGCTTTTTGCAGAACGTATCCCTCGCATATAACGAATACCTGGTGTATTACGAGTGAAATGAAGGAAGGACAGCAGGCGGGCAGTGAATGATGGAGAGGGAAGTGAGAGAGGCGCTACAAGAGGAAATGTAAGGCAGGTTCTTAGAAGATTGGAAAGCAGAACACAAGGAGGAGGAGGAAGAAGAGAATGGCAGGTTCTTAGACGACTGGGAAGCAGAACACAAGGAGGAGGAGGAAGAAGAGAATGGCAGGTTCTTAAAAGACTGGAAAGCAGAACACAAGGAGGAGGAGGAAGAAGAGAAAGGCAGGCTCTTAGAAGACTGGAAAGCAGAACACAAGGAGGAGGAGGAGGAAGAAGAGAATGGCAGGTTCTTAGAAGATTGGAAAGCAGAACACAAGGAGGAGGAGGAAGAAGAGAATGGCAGGTTCTTAGAAGATTGGAAAGCAGAACACAAGGAGGAGGAGGAAGAAGAGAATGGCAGGTTCTTAGAAGACTGGAAAGCAGAACACAAGGAGGAGGAAGAGGAAGAAGAGAATGGCAGGTTCTTAGAAGATTGGAAAGCAGAACACAAGGAGGAGGAAGAAGAGAATGGCAGGTTCTTAGAAGACTGGAAAGCAGAACACAAGGAGGAGGAGGGAGAAGAAGAGGAGGAGGAAGACAGAGACAGAAAAGGACAACAACGACACATAAGAAATAAAGGTGGAAGAATACTAAATTAAACCCAGTAGCAGCGGGGATCATGTTTCTTAGTGGTCCCTCTAAGCGAGAAAAATGAGGAAAAATCATCACGCACACAAACCATTTCATAATATATATCAAAGCATTTGTGATCAGTTTATGCATCATCCTTTCTGGGGGGTTTATATCATGGCACAAATTTGGCCCGTCGCTGCTACCAGGTTAAATTTAATATAACCTAATGTGACCAAACCTCTCTATATCCTACCTAACCTAACCGGACCTGACCCCCACCCCCCTGCTGCCAAAATACAATGTGATAGACTGCACTCATAAACTTTATACAGAAAAATTTTGATGTTTCTTTAATTTTGCAGAGGCTATTAGTTGCTGCACAGCATTCAACAACTCATACAAAGTTTCATTTAGTCGGCGTAACATCTGTGGTCATATGCCAGAGAGAGACAGGAGGGGAAAGAATTATAGGAGAAGGGATCAGACCCCAGGAGACGGGACACAACCCCCGATTAATACCTGGTACCCATTCACTGCTGGGTTGACATGGGAGTAGGGTATCGGGAAAGCCACCCAAATTTTTCCACTCTGCCCGGGAATTGAACCCGGGCTCTCTCGGTTGTGAGCCGAGTGTGCTAACCACTGCACCACGAAGCCTCATGGTGTAGGCATGACCCTCAAGTGAATGGCTACCTTTACTTTCATATTAGCCAGTACAGTAAAGCACTGGTAGGAGGTTGGTGTGACATGGAGTTTTAACCTTTTGATCTTTAACCCCTTCCCCGGCAGAAACGTGTATACATGTTTTCACAAAATGTTCTTTTTTCAGTCGTCGACGAGTATACTCGTCTAAAACTTTACCTTCAAAAACCAGCTACATACGTATATACTCGTCGATTTTAAGCCTTTGTAAGCCATTCTACGTGTGAAACGAGTATTCTCGTCAAATCGTACGCCTGGCAGAGGCGATAGGGTAGAGCTGTGGGATTTCAAGGACATTGTTACTAGACTTGCTCCGACAGCCATTGTCGTCGGATGGGTGTTGTTTGCATCCACATTTGCATTCATTTTTTTGTAGCATTTTCAAGTGTTACACCCCAAATGTCTAGTTCAACGGAAGATAGTGAATATGAACCTTCCCTCAGAAGCTTGAATACTTCTGATAACTCTGCCAGTTCATCAGACAATGACTATTTCTCGACAAGTGAGGAGGAGGAGGGGGGTGAGGGGAGAGCTTGGAGAAGCCTCGAGTTGTCAGAGGAGCGTATGAATGCACCACCACCACGTTTTCCTTTCACAGGAAATCCTGGAATAAAGATTGATGAAAACCCAGCAGAACTGAGTCCATTTGAATTCTTCAGTCTTTTTATTGATAAAAGGATTATTGACTCTGTACTGGTAGAGACTAATCGTTTTGCTGAACAAACTGGGCAAGATGATTCTTTGTGGCGCCCTGTAACAGAGGCTGAACTTTTTGTATTTTTTGCCATGAAAATGCTTGGGGGTATTGTGAAAATGCCAGAAGAAGAAATGAACTGGTCACATGATGAACTGCTTGAAAGACCAATTTTTCGGCAGCTAATGACTATGAAACGGTACAGTAAGATAAAGCAATATCTTCATTTTGTAGATAATGAAACTCATGATGCACAAACTCACCCCAACCCAAAATTGTATAAGATTTATGATGTATTCATGACATTGTGTGAGAACTTTGGGAAGTGTTACACCCCTAGGCAAGATGTATGTATAGATGAGAGCCTTATGTTGTTCAAAGGAAGGTTAGGATGGGTACAGTACATTCCACTGAAAAGGAGGAGGTTTGGAGTGAAATATTTCATGTTGTGTGAGTCAAAGACTGGATATGTGTACAACATGACCATTTATGTTGGCAAAGGAACACAGTTTGATCCAGAGTATGATGCATATCCTGTGAGTTCGCGTGTTGTTTTATCTTTGATGAAGCCCTTATTTGGGAAAGGTTATTGTGTTACTATGGATAACTATTACACTAGTCCACAATTAGCTGATGCTCTAGTTATGAACCAGACTGATACTTATGGAACTCTACGTATGAATCGAAAAGAAGTGCCAGAAGAACTGAAAAGAAAAAAACTGAAGAAAGGAGAAGTTGCAGCATTTCAGAGAGGCAAGGTAATGACTCTTCGTTGGAAAGACAAAAAGGATGTTGCAATGCTATCAACCATTCACAACCCAGCCATGCATGACATTGAGACAAGACAAGGGCCTGTGAAGAAACCCAAAGTTGTATGTGAATACAATCATACAATGGGAGGAGTTGACAAGGTGGACCAGCAACTGGTAGATTATCCCATTCCAAGGAAACGGGGTAAGAAATATTACAAGACAGTTTTCTTCCATTTGATGGATATTGGAGTATGGAATGCTTTCATCCTGCATCAAGAAGCATTCACTCAGTCAGGAAAAAAAAGCCTAACACACCTGAAGTTTCGTTTGGAAATTATACGATACATATTTGGCAAGTATGGACCTGCTTTACCACCAAGAAGATCACCAGGTAGACCCTCGACATCACCAGGAAGTTTGCGGCATACGCCAGGAGGACATTTTCCAATGGAAGTTCCACCAACAGAAAAAAAGAAAAATCCAACAAGAAAATGTGTTGTATGCAGTCTGAAGCGTGACCATAGAGGGAAACAAGTCAGGAAAGAGTCACGCTACATGTGTAAAGTTTGCCAAGTAGCTCTATGTGTTGTGCCATGCTTTGAAAAGTACCATTCTAAATAATTTCATCTAGAAACTTTCTGAGGAAATACTATTCTTTTATATGTGGAAATAAAATTCATTTGTTTTATTTTTTTGCTAACAACTTACAGTTTTCAATTGATTTTGTTCATAATAAAATGCCGGAAAAAGGAATTTCATTTATTATGCATATTATAATTACTGCTAGATATTTGGTAACAATTGTAATAAAAATTAAAAATAAAATAGGTTTTCATTTCTCTTTACATTTGGTAATAAAATTTTGAGAAAAATTAAGAAAATATGGTAAAAAAATATGGTTTATAGGAAGACGAGTTGACTCGTTTTTGCCGACAAAGGTATTCTCAAAATGAAAAGTTAACCACAAAAATGGGAAGAAAAAATAATTACAAACTGTTTTCATGACCAGCATCAAAAATACTATATGGAACCAAAATAAAAAAAATAATCTGAAAAAGAAACGTTTTTAACAAAAAAATTGTTGGGGAAGGGGTTAAACTGTTTCCTGTCTTGAGGTGTGAAGGTTGATAGAAAACATATATGACAACAAGAACAGTTGGTTAACTCAGTAGCTGAGGAGATCAGGTTTCTTAAAGGCCCCTCTAAGCGAATTAACCCCTTGACCGCGGATTTCCCACAAGAAGACATCACCAAGCTACAGGAATGGAACAAAAAGTGGCTGCTACAATTCAATGAGGAAAAATATGTAAGTAAAGTCCTGTATCTTGGGAGGGGATATCCAGCATACCAATACCACATGGGAAACACTCCACTATCCACCACAGAGGCAGAGAAAGACCTGGGAGTATATGTTACCAGGCTACCAGTGAAGGCCAAATCCGTACCAATCGCAGCAGATGGGTTAATGAGACTCAACCAATAACCATAACACATATCAAAGCATTTGTGATCAGTTTATACATCATTTATTTCGGGAGGTTTATATCATGGCAAAAATTTGGCCCATCACAGGTACACGGTAAAGCCACAAATTTGGCCCGTCGCTGCTGCCGGGTTAAGTAGGAAACAAGATAGTGAAGGCTGCATAAATAGAATCTTAACAAAAAGGAAATGATAATTTTTTGGCTAATCCTCCATTTTTTTTCAAGATACTACTTTTTTATAGCGTTTAATGTTTTAACCCGGTAGCTGCGGGAACCATGTTTCTTGAAGGTCCCTCTAAGCGAGAAAATGAGAAAAAATCATCACTCATGCAAACCATTTCATAATATATATCAACATGTTTGTGATTTGTTTATGCATCATCTATTTTGTGGGTCTTTATCATGGCACAAATTTGGCCCGTCGCTGCTACCGGGTTAAAATACATAATCTAATATTTGTTTATCTTCAGTGACTAGTTTTGTTTTTACCCCATAACAAAGTTTTTTTATGATTTCTGAGGGAAACAGACGGCACACATTGAAAACAAATCAAAATCTTTTAAAAACAAATCAAAATCTATCAGGAAAAGTTGGAAAGTTTCGTTTAGTCGGTGCAACATCTGTGGTCATATGCTGGAGAGAGACAGAAGGAGAATGAATTATAGGAGAAGGGAACAGACCTCAGGAGACGGGACACAACCCCGATTAATACCTGGTACCCATTCACTGCTGGGTGGACAGGGGCGTAGGGTATCGGAACAGCCGCCCAAATTTTTCCACTCCGCCCGGGAATCAAACCCGGGCTCTCTCGGTTGTGAGCCGAGTGTGCTTACCACTGCACCACGAAGCCCCCGTCTATCAGGAAAAAAGGGCTTCATCCACTTACATGATGCAACGCAAAAACATATAAATAAATGTAGTAGACAAGGTATATGTGGAGTGAGCCAGCCCGGCCCACGCACATCAATTCTTGTTAACCTCTTGACTGCGATTTTCTACAAGAAGACATCACCAAGCTACAGGAATGGATCAATGAAGAAAAATGTAAAGTCATGCAATTTAGGAAGGTATATCCAGCATACCAATACCACATGGGAGACACTCCATTATCCACCACAGAGGCAGAGAAAGACATGAGAATATATGTTACCAGGCTACCAGTGAAGGCCAAATTAGTTCCAATTGCAGCAGACAGGCTAAGAAATCTGTGGATAGTCAGCTATTGCGGCTCAATAGAGTATATAAGAACTACTTCTCAACTCACCCAGTGATGAAACGAGAGCGCCAGGCGGCTGGAACACGAGAGAGGCAATGTTGGACCTTCCACCCATCCCACACGCCGCCTATCCTGAAACAAATTCAAATCTTTCAACACTGGAGACAACACTACAGTGAAACCAAACTGTCAAGTCTGTTCAGCGTAGGCTCATGGTTCTTTCTCTTCCTCTCATATGTAAGGTAAAGGTAACATATGAGAGGAAGAGATAGGTGGTGGGACTGTGTGGCAGAGCAAAGGGGAGAAATGGACCCAAGGGAGCCTCCGCCCAAACGGACTCGACAATTTGGTTTTACAATAGGAAGTAATGAAGTCTTATAATCTTCACAAACACTAAGCACAATATGAAGGCATAAACATCAAGGAACAGGATAATATATCTTAGAAATAAGAAATGATAATCATATATGAGAAAATCAAAGATCATTTCTTGCCCTGACATGCGTAGTTCGTATTTTCATTGCAATAAAAAAATATATACATATCTATGTACCTAATAACAGATGTCTTTTTATTAACCCAGTACCAGCGGGGATCATGTTTCTTAATGGTCCCTCCAAGTGAGAAAAATGAGAAAAAATCATCACTCACACAAACCATTTCATAATATATATAATAACATTTGTGATCACATTATGTATCATCTATTTTTGGGGGGTTATTTCATGGCACAAATTTGGCCTGTCACTGCTACACGGTAAAGCCACAAATTTGGCCCGTTGCTGCTGCACAGAAAAGCCACAAATTTGGCCCGTTGCTGCTGCACAGAAAACTCACAAATTTGGCCCGTCGCTGCTGCACAGAAAACCCACAAATTTGGCCCATCGCTGCTGCACAGAAAAGCCACAAATTTGGCCCATTGCTGCTGCACAGAAAACCCACAAATTTGGCCCGTCGCTGCTACCGGGCTAAACAGTAACTTATCTTAATTTCTTTGTTTATTTATATATGACCTATGAAACGTAGACAGACCCTTTTCAGGGCTTTCACGAGTTGTGGCTGTTGTACGGTGGACCCTAAAAAGGGCTGGCCATAAAACCCATAATTCCAGCTAATTGTAGGCGGTGGTGGCATAGCGCAACCCACCATGAATGCCCTGGTTAATTGTGGTGGGTGAGTGATATTGAGGTGGGCTTTTTTGTCATAGGTGGTGCTGTAAGGTTATGGCATACTGAATTAGCTATCCATACAGTAATCACTTGTCATATTCTCTATATAAGACAACAAGCAACTCTCGGCTTGATGCCAAGCGTCATAAGACTATTTATTTTGTAACAAACACCACCCAAAAAGAATGGAGTTTGAGTATAAGTAAATATTTTTAACGTATTAATGGTTAAGAGATGAGTACTCTGGTGTACGTTCCATGCTGTTTTCTTAGTCTCAAAATGCAGTGTAATTTTGTCCTTTCTCGGCCACTTCTCGGCTTTCCCATAGCCGAAGCCCTCGGGTTAATGGTCCCTCAAAGCGAGAAAAATGAGAAAAAAATCACCCCTCACACAAACCATTTTATAATATACATCAAAGCATTTGTGTTCAGATTATGTATCACCTATTTTGGGGGGTTTATATCATGGCACAAATTTGGCCTCTCGCTGCTACATGGTAAAGCCACAAATTTGGCCCGTCGCTGCTACCGGGTTAAAAAGATTATTTAAGGTCGACCACCTACAACCCCCCTATACTAAGGGCTGCTTTCACAGTCATTTTGTTTGTTTTGATCGTTACCAATGGCTGTTATCACCACTATAGTATTTCCACATAAAACTGGCCGGTGGGGTAGTGGCGGCTGTGGGGTTAGCCTAGCCCCGCACCTTGCCACACACTCTCAAAACCTCTCCCTTCCTCTGCAGCCGCCACTACCCCATAGGCAAGTTTCACGTGGAAAATTAAAGCGTCGATCGCCATCATTGGTAGCGATCAAAACAAACAAAAAAGTGACTGTGAAAGCGGCCCTAAGACCCACACACAACCTGGACCTTCCCAACCCTGACCAACAGAGTTGCCATGCAATCACATGTTTCTCTCTCTCTCTCTCTCTCTCTCTCTCTCTCTCTCTCTCTCTCTCTCTCTCTCTCTCTCTCTCTGTCAGTCAATCTGAATAAAAAAGATGCAATAAATGTCATGTTAATTGAGAGAGAGAGAGAGAGAGAGAGAGAGAGAGAGAGAGAGAGAGAGAGAGAGAGAGAGAGAGAGAGAGAATTATTTCTCTTAAGAAAAAAAGCTACTGCAAAATAATAGCTTAGTTTTCTTATATGCATAATAATAAGTTATTATTCATATATGCAAAATACGTAATAGCCTAGTATTCCTAAATGGTAAATAATAGTATAGTATTCCTAAATGCAAAATAATAATTTAGTATTCCTAAATGCAAAATAATAGTTTAGTATTCCTAAATGCATAATAGCCTACTAGTTTCCTAAATGCAAAATAATAGCCTAGTATCCTAAATGCAAAATAATAGTTTAGTATTCCTAAATGCAAAATAATAGTTTAGTATTCTTAAATGCATAATAGCCTACTAGTTTCCTAAATGTAAAATAATAGTCTAGTCTCCTAAATGCAAAATAATAATTTAGTATTCCTAAATGCATAAAAGCCTACTAGTTTCCTAAATGCAAAATAATAGCCTAGTCTCCTAAATGCAAAATAATAGCTTCGTATTCGTAAATGCAAAATGATTGCTTGCTATTCCTAAATGCAAAATAATAGCCTCGTATTCATGAATTCAAATTATTAGGATATTATTCCTAAATGCTAAATAGTAGCCTAGTGCTCATGAATGCAAAATAATAGCCTTGTTTAACTAAATACAAAATTTAAGCTAGTGTACACAGTAAAATTATAATGTATTTCTCTTGAGTACTTCATTGGCTTATTAGCAAGTTATTACAGATTGTAAAACTCTTCCCACTTACAATTTACTACAGAAGAAAACCTTACACCATACGAATAAAATCCAATATTCCTCAAAACAACTCACCTTATTCCAAGGACATCACAACCCCCGGGTTAAGAACCGCTGAATTAGAAGCAAGAAACAATGAAGCAATATCAGCGACAGCAAGGGAGTGTAGCGCGGGGTACTACTTACTTGAAGCACTGGGTGTTCGCTACTAACCGACTATGCACGAGTGTTGCCCGCCTATCCAGCGAGCTGCTGCAGCAAACCTTATAACTATGACGCATTTTTTTCCTATTAAGCTCAAAGAAAGGCTCTAGGACAGCAAATTATTAGTTTTTTTTTTTTTTTTCAACAGAGGAGTCAGTTCAAGGGCATACAAAAAAGGTAACAAATGTAAAAAAAAAAAAGCCTGATACTCATAACCACTTGAACCAGATCTTTAGAGCAAACCACCAGTTATCAAAACTTAATGGAGGTACAAAATCATTTACTGTATTGAAAAGTACTGATGTGTAGTAATCATGTATATTTGAAGTGGTCACAGCTCATTTTCTTATGTGCTTAGCTCATTATTACTTTTCTGAAATTTTTCACTTAATGAAAATGCCCAAAAATGAATACATAATAAATAAATAGAAAACTAATAAATTTATCCCCTTGGCTGCGGATTTCCTACAAGAAGACATCACCAAGCTACAGGAATGGATCAAAAAGTGGCTGCTACAATTCAATGAAAAAAAATGTAAAGTCCTGCACCTTGGGAGGGGATATCCAGCACACCGACACCACATGGGAAACACTCCACTATCCACCACAGAGGCAGAGAAAAACTTGGGACTATAATGTTACCAGGCTACCAGTGAAGGCGAAATCCAGCCAATGTGAGCGGACGGGTTAAAGTTAGCACCAAATTAAGCTTAAGACTACCCACATGCTGTCCTGAAGACCATCCATCAACCCAAACTCTAGAAGAAACTATGCAAGTGAATCAAGAACGAGCTCCGGGGGGCAGCATGTGCCAACAAATCCTGGCGGCACTATAAAACACTTGCCTGCGCCATGACGGGAGGGGCCCGACTACCATCCAGCAGGCCCCTCAAGAAAGCCTACCGGTGATATGGGCCGGCACACATACACACACACACACACACACACAAAAAAAAAAAAAAGCATGTTAGGAACCAAAGGTACTCTACAGTATTCTGAAAACACAGCCTAACCACAATCACAGGTCCAGCACTGTTGGACTTAATAGGGGATATGTTGCTGGTTGACAGGTTTACCTTATCCTGCCCATAACCCGGTAGCAGCGACGGGCCAAATTTGTGGCCTTACCGTGTAGCAGCGACGGGCCAAATTCGTGCCCTGATATAAACCCCCCAAAATAGATGATACATAATCTGATCACAAATACTTTGCTATATATTATGAAATGGTTTGTGTGAGTGATGATTTTTTCTCAGTTTTCTTGCTTGGAGGGACCATTAAGAAACATCATCCTCGCTGCTACTGGGTTAACATATCATATAACACATATTCAATACATCGAGTAGCAGGCTTTTTTATTGTTTCCTTTTTTTTGTGCCCTTGTGCTGTCTCCTTTGCTGTAAAATTCAAAAATAAAAAAATAAATAAAAAGACAAATCATCAAATAGGAAAGGAGAGAAAGAGAGAAGAAGAATGAAAAATAAAGGAAGAAAGAGGGAAGGAAATAAATAAAGAAAGCAAAACAAAGAGAAAGAAAACCAACCACTTCTACTACTATAACCGTTACTACTACTACAGACATGGCAAATTTCACCGGTAACTAGATAGCGCCACATTACTGATCCCAGTTTTTCGCCCATAACTTAAAAAATGCTGCACAGAGAGGGCTAAATTTTGGATACTATATAGTTCATATGTATGTCTACCTACTGTCAAAACTTGAGGAAAATTGAACCAGAACTTTTTGAGATATGGGAATCCAAATAAATTTGCGCCGAGTTCGTGCCCATTCACGAAGTCAAGATTGGGCTATTTGGGCAAGATAACATGGCATGGCTGAGCACAGGCTTGGTGGTGTCTCCCAACTTATCAAAATACTTGCATATTAATAATTTTTCGCTTCCTTATTATTGTTCCCTGTTTTTTGGCCATAGCTCAAAAAATACTGCACACAGACAGCTAAATTTTTGGATACTATATAGTTCACATGTATGTCTACCTACTGTCAAAACTTAAAGAAGATTGAACCAGTCCTTTTTGAGATATGGGAGTCCAAACTTTTTTGCACTGAGTTCGTGCGCCGAGTTCGTTACTATTCACTAAGTCAAGATAGGGCTATTTGGGCAAGATAACGCGGCATGGCAGAGCACAGGCTTGGTGGTGTCTCCCAACTTATCAAAAAAATTGCATATTGATAATTTTTCGCTTACTTATTATTGATCCTCATTTTTCGGCCATAACTCAAAAAATGCTGCACACAGACAGCTAAATTTTGGATACTATATAGTTCATATGTATGTCTACCTACTGTCAAAACCTGAGGAAAATTGAACCAGTACTTTTTGAGATATGGGAGTCCAAATTTTTTGCGCTGAGTTCGTGTCTATTCACTAAGTTAAGATAGGGCTATTTGGGCAAGATAACATGGCATGGCAGAGCACAGACTTGGTGGTGTCTCCCAACTTATCAAAATACTTGCATATTAATAATATTTCGCTTACTTATTATTGATCCCCGTTTTTCGGCCATAACTCAAAAAATGCTGCACACAGAGGGCTAAATTTTGGGTACTGTATGTCTACCTACTGTCAAAACCTGAGGAAGATTGAACCAGTACTTTTTGAGATATGGGAGTCCAAAAAATTTGCGCTGAGTTCATGCCTATTCATAAGCCACCCAATATCAATGATACATAATCTGATCACAAATGCTTTGATATATATTTTGAAATGGTTTGTGTGACGGGTGATTTTTCTCATTTTTCTTGTTTGGGGGGACCATTAAGAAACATGATCCCCGCTGCTACCGGGTTAAACTAACATGCACACAGGGAAATAAGTAGCACCCACCCACACGGGGAAACACAAACTCCACCATTCCACACTTTAATTAAGCCCTAACCAAACAAGTGAGTGTTATCCATTGTTACCCCTGAGAAAAGGAAAGTTTTGTTTAGTCGGCGCAACATCTGTGGTCATATGCCGGAGAGACAGAAGGGGAAGGAATTATAGGAGAAGGGAACAGACCCCAGGAGACGGGACACAACATCTGTGGTCATATGCCGGAGAGACAGAAGGGGAAGGAATTATAGGAGAAGGGGAAGGAATTATAGGAGAAGGGAACAGACCCCAGGAGACGGGACACAACATCTGTGGTCATATGCCGGAGAGACAGAAGGGGAAGGAATTATAGGAGAAGGGAACAGACCCCAGGAGACGGGACACAACATCTGTGGTCATATGCAGGAGAGACAGAATGGGAAGGAATAAGAGAAAGGAACAGACACCAGGAGACTGGACACAACATCTGTGGTCATATGCCGGAGAGACAGAAGGGGAAGGAATTATAGGAGAAGGGAACAGACCCCAGGAGACGGGACACAACATCTGTGGTCATATGCAGGAGAGACAGAAGGGGAAGGAATTATAGAAGGGAACAGACCCCAGGAGACGGAACACAACATCTGTGGTCATATGCAGGAGAGACAGAAGGGGAAGGAATTATAGAAGGGAACAGACCCCAGGAGACGGGACACAACATCTGTGGTCATATGCAGGAGAGACAGAAGGGGAAGGAATTATAGGAGAAGGGAACAGACCCCAGGAGACGGAACACAACATCTGTGGTCATATGCAGGAGAGACAGAAGGGGAAGGAATTATAGGAGAAGGGAACAGACCCCAGGAGACGGGACACAACAGCAGTGGTCATTTGCCGGAGAGACATAATGGGAAGGTATTATAGGAGAAGGGAACAGACCCCAGGAGACGGGACACAACCCCCGATTAATACCTGGTACCCATTCACTGCTGGGTGGACAGGGGCGTAGGGTATCGGAAAAGCCGCCCATATTTTTCCACTCTCTCGGTTGTGAGCTGAGTGTGCTAACCACTGCACCACGAAGCCCCCTTACCTATGAGGAAGACACACAGAGCACCCTTTTGGCCTCACCTTCCTTCCTCTCCTCACACAAGTAATCCCACAGCGCCGCTTCAAAAAGTGTTCACGGCTGCATGTGTTAATAACTCTACCTCTTTGGCTCTCCCGTCACGTCCCAGGCAGCCGGGGAACACCCTCTCCTTGTCTTCATTAACTCCTCGTGTGTTTCCAAGGAATAGAGAAGAGAAAATCAAACCTCGGGGCTCGATCTTGGTCTTGATCTTGATGTCACAGGAGGCTTGAGGTTTCTCCCAGTGCCGTATTTTAAGACACCATCGCTTCTCACATCAACTATTTCTAAAGGTCAAAGAGGGGATCAATCGGGTTTTCATGAGTGTTTTTAAGGTTCATGGCACAGAAGAAGGGTCAAACTACCACCAGGGGCATAAAACTACCCCTGGAAAGGCCTACAGCTCCTACGAAAGCCATGTCAAATATGTGAACTTGGGCGACGAAATGTTTTAAAATACGACCCTTTGTATCGGCAGCTCCTGTGAAAGAAACACAGAAAATCGGTGTTCAGCTACTCGGGGCAAGATGTCATTGCCTATACAGAAATGAGACAAAACCAAAACTTTATACAGAACACACAAAACCAAAGCGGAGGCTACTTAATAGCCGATATACTAGTGTTTCAACCATTAACTCTGGAAGAAATTGTAGACAGAAAAAACTATATCACAACAATATGGAACAGAAGAAAAAGAAAATTGAACAAAACTTAAAGACAAGAACGCCAATCAAGAATCAAGAATCCAGAATAAGACACAAGTGGGAGCCAGGGGCCGTATACACAAATATTCTAAGAATAATACTAAGCCTTGCACTTAACAACTTTTAGCTAAGCATAGGCCCTTAAGTATTACTTAGAATTCCCCTTAGCGGACTCTAAGCTAAGTATTTTTTGAGCAAAATACCTGTATGAAGTGCATCGCCTAGCAAAACGACAACTTGCAAAAGCATTGCATATAGCTACCACAGTGCATATTATGCAAAGATGAAATAGCTATAATGAATTCAACACGTTATCTATCTGTACACAAAAGCTTGCTTGGAAACAATAGACACATCAATGGAGTAAATGATCGACATAAACGAGCCTTCTTCTTCTTCCTCTTGTGGTCTTTATTGCCTATGATCGTTATAAAGGTGCATCTTTTCATGTTTCCGGTGTACCTCCACTATTCTTTTATGTGTTTTGGTAAAATATGTATATTACTGCCCTGACGTCGTCTCCTCAGCCGCCGGTGACAACAAAGGCGTAGCGCAAAGCGTATCACACGGAATTACCAAATAATAAAAGTAGACAAGTCAAAAACAAACTAAATCTAACCAGACCTGACCAAACCTAACTATACCTAGCCTATGACCAACCTAACCTGACCCCTCTACCGCCAAAATGCAATGTGCTAAGATGCGTTAATTCACACTCCTCAATAGTTTGAAGTTTCTTCAATATTCAAGCTGTTTGTCACTGTACTGTATTCAGAGACCAACATACAACACATAATGCATTAGCCTCACGTGAGATGGCTACCATAATTTCAGACTCGTGTGTTCAGTGACTTTCTTGTTTATTTATTTTTATATATATCAACTTTCAGTCAGGTTACTCTGGTATATCTTTACCTCAGTGGGTCAAGGCACACAATCATTAGTACTATTATAAAATGTTCTAATGTTTCCCGAGCTTCTACACCTATCTGATGTACTATAGATAGGTATAGGTACTTCTCCATTCATGGAGGCCACTTTTCTCAACTATCTTTGACAGGTCTCCCATTCACATTGTTTCACTCTGCTCCAGTGTCATCATATGCTTTCCCTCTCTGTATATTTCCTTTTTCCAAAGGGGATTGTCTTGAATTTCCAGTGTTATATTAATTTGGCCCACCAGTGTTCACTCATTTCCTCTCTTTGAAACTCAGCTTCCCTTTGTTAACCTTTCTCAGAAGCTTCACCCCATTTCCCCTGAGAGCACGTGAACACTATCATGCCAACTGGTCTTGAATGACTTCTAATCTCCCGACATCTTAAGTGTTAGTTTTGCTGACCCATACAAGATAGCTGTGGGGTTACTACTTTCCCCATCCAAAAGCAACTTCCATATTCATACTGGCTAATTTCCCTTCTCTACCACTGATGTTAACACCCGTCATTTTCCTTACCTTGGCTTCATTCAGTTTTCTTTGTGCTTTCTCCTATGGCCTCCTTGCTTATCTCAAATACTAAATAACCATGTGTTTCTATTACCTCTAAGATATTGTTTCCCAGCACCCGCTGTCCTACTGCTGGTGTGAATTTCCATTATTATGTTTAAAGATAAGTTTCCATTCCATACCAAAGTCATTTAGGATCAGGCAAAATCCTTCCACTAATACTACATCATCTGCATAACCCAGGCAAAGCAATACAACTTCTGATGTGTGGGACTTTATTACTTTTGCCTATATCCACATATACACATGGAGGAGGGGGAATGATTATGAGCAGAAAGGATTGATTGATTATGTGGCAGTAGATGGAAGACTGAGAAAGGATATCTGTGACGCGAAGGTAGTAAGCGGGATGTTCGATGGCTCTGACCATCTTGCAAAAGTGGGTGTTTGAAAAGAAAGGTGAAGTAAAAAAGGAAATACTGAAGATAGAAAAGTTACAGGAAAAAAGAAATAAAAGATGAGTATAACATGAAATGGCAGAGGCCTTTCATGTTATACTCAGATACTGAAAAAGTTTTTAGAACATTTAAAGAAGTAGTGTTAACTACAACAAAAAAGTGGTAGGGATGAAAGTGGTGAGAGATGGAAAAAGAAAAGGAAATTCATGGTGGACAGAAGAGATAAGGAGGATAGTAAAGAGAAAAGGAACTTTTAAGAAAACTTAAGAAAGAAATGTGGTTGAGCAAGTAAAAAGGGAAAGGAAAAAGAAATATAGAGAATGCAAAATGAAATTAAAACAAGCAATAAAAGAAAGTAAGAAGAGAGTTGGTGAAGACTTTGGAAAAGACTAAGTGAAAAATATAAAGGGAACAGGAAATCATATTGGAAAGAAGTAAAAAATTAAAGAAAAGCATCACCCCAATAATATCTCCCCAAGGAAAATTAATGAAGTTATGGGTGAGAATGGAAAGATGTTCAAAGACAGGGACGCTGTGAAAGAGACATGGAGAGAATATTTCAAAACTTAATGAATTTTGATGATGGACATCCAGCAGCTGTTACAGCAACAGTTTTGAGCGGAGGCAGAGGAGGAGTATATAAAGAAAGAAGTATAACATATGAAGAAGTAAATCAGGCATTAAAAAGATTAAAAAATGGAAAAGCAGCAGGAACTGATGGAATCAATCAAATATTTTCCTTCAGGATGGTAGGAGAAAAAATAATAGCAAAAGGAAAGAAACTATACGCTGCCTTCATGGACTTTGAAAAAGCTTACGACAGATTCGATTGGATTGCATTGTGGGATGTTTTAAAGATTTATGGTGTGGGAGGAAAACTGCTTAGTGCAATAGTCTTTCTATGAGGATGCATCTGCATGTGTCAAAATTGGTGGAGAAACAAGTGAACATTTTGAGATAAAGGTGGGATTAAGGCAGGGGCGTGTCATGTCACCATGGTTGTTCAATATTAATATGGATGGTGTCATGGGAGAAATAAAGGGCAAAGTTGGAGTAAAAATGTACGCTGAGGGAAGGCAGTGGGTGCTGAATTCAATCCTGTTTACTGATGACACAGTGCTCATTGCAGAAAATGAAAGTGACTTACAAAACCTGGTCAGTGATTTTCACAGCGTCTGTAAAAGGAGAAAGCTGAAAGTAAATGTCAACAAAAGTAAAGTGATGGTTTGTGAGGGGAGTAGAAGTGAAGTTGTAGATTTTGTATGCCCATATAGAGTGGGAACTGAATGTGAAAAAGAATGCAAAATAATTCTGAATGGTGAAGAAATGGAGGAGGTCAATGAGTTTAAGTACCCTGGATCAGTTATCAGTTGAAAATACAATAATAGTACCAACCCTCACATATGCAAGTGAAACATGGGCCTTGAATGAAAGTCAGAGGTCTAGAGTGCAGGCAGTGGAAATGAGTTATTTGAGGAGTGCTTGTGGTGTGAGTAGAATGGATGGAATAAGTAATGAAAGTGTGTATGAGTGTTTTGGAATGTGTCACAGGGGTGAAGGGAATGAGTGATTTTAAAGTGGTTTGGCCACATGGAGCGAATGGAGGAGAGTAAGATGACCAGAAGGGTGTATGTGAGATTGAGGGAGGGAATGTTAGAGGACGACCTCCAGTGAAATGGAGAGATAGGGTGAAGGAGTACGTTAGGGAGAAGGATGAGAGATCCTTGAGAAACTTTGAGCAGGCAAGGAGGGAGTGTCCGGATAGAGAAAGATGGAAACTTCTGCCGTGGCCATCCCCTGGTGGGAGCTCCTAAGAGCAGGCGTCGATGAGATGATGATGATGAATGAATTGAGAGGAATCACAGCAGAAATGTTGAAGTGTGGAGATGAAGTTACTATATGAATGGTCAAGATATGTGAAGTGGCCTGGGAAGGGGGGGGGGAGGTCCCAGCAGACTTGACAAAAGCCATCATGGTCCCAGTTTACAAGGGGAAGGGCAGGAGAGGGGAGGTGGGAGTTGTAGGGGTATAAGTCTGCTGAGTGTAGGCTACCTGGAAAGGTATATGGAAAAGTCCTAATTGAGACTGCGCAAAGACTTACAGAAGAGAAAATCAGTGAAGAACAAGGAGACTTCAGGAAGGGAAGAGGATGTGTGGATCAGATATTTTCCTTCAGGATGGTGTTTTATTAGAAAAAATATTAGCAAAAGGAAAAAAATACTATGCTGCCTTCATGGATCTAGTTATTCTAAAGAAAGTTTATGACAGAGTCGATTGGCTGGCATTGTGGGATGTCTTAAAGATATATATGTCATCATGGTTGTTCAATATTTATATGGATGGTGTTATGAGAAATGAAGGGCAAAGTTGGGGAAATTGAAGTAAAAATGTATGCTGAGGGAGGGAGGGAAGTGGGTGATGAATTCAATCTTATTTGCTGATGACACGGTGCTCAATGCAGAAAATGAAAGTGACACAAAATTTGGTCAGTGTTTTTGATAGTGTATGTAAAAGGAGAAAGTTGAAAGTAAATGTCAACAAAAGTAAAGTGATGGTTTGTGAGCGGAGTAGAAGGGAGGTTGTAGAGTTTGTATGCCCATATAGAGTGGGCATTGAATGTGAAAAAGAATGCCAAATAATTTTGAATGGTGAAGAAATGGAGGAGGTTACGAGTTTAAGTACCTTGGATCAGTTATGTGTAAGCATGGTGGTACAGAAGAAGAGAAAAGAGAAAGGGCATTGCAAGGATTGACTGATTGGAGGAGAAGCTGCGGATCCATCTCTGGCATGCCATCTCATTGTTGAGGCTGAATTTCTCCATGGCATGGACTGGACCTCTGCCGGACAGCTGGAGAAAGCTGCCATGGCACAAACCCGACTGATGGAGACAACTGATTTCTTCTTCCACATCATGTTTGGCCCTGAAATATGAGTACAAGCTCAAATAAACAACATAATATATATAGATATATATATATATATATATATATATATATATATATATATATATATATATATATATATATATATATATATATATATATATATCAGGATGTTTTTCTTGATTAGTGTACTATACTAAAAGAGGTTAACCTGGTAGCTGCAGGGATCATGTCTCTTAAAGGTTCCTCCGAGCGAGAAAAATGAGAAAAAATCATCACTCACGCAAACCATTTCATAATATATATCAACACATTTGTGATCAGTTTATGCATCATCTATTTTTGGGGGTTTATATCATGGCAAAAATGTGGCCCATCGCTGGTACACGGTAAAGCCACAAATTTGGCCTGTTGCTGCTACCAGGTTAAGTTGGACTATGAATGGACAGATGTTGTTTTAAGAGCATCTGAAATAAACTTATGGGACTGATATATGATAATTAAATCTGTGATATTTATTAAGATGTGTCCAGTGATTTAATTGGCAAAGAATTGCAAAACACAAGCTAAGAAAATAAAAGTACTGAACTGATTGACGTATCGACACGGGAAATGGCCGTCGGAGAAATAAGAATGGATTAGTAATTAATATACGAAGCAAGAACTAAAAGACATTGCATCGACATAAGTATGTGATAGAATAACAGGCATTATCTACATGAGTTATTTACTGCACAGTGCACACTATATGGGCTGGCAACATTGTCTTATTTTCTAGCAATTGAAGTTGCTTATATTGTGCATTATATTCTTGCATGGGAATGATTGCTTGATGCTGGATGATAAAAACTAAATGATTAAACAATAATGTTATGTGGCGAATACCAGCTTGAGGTCACTCTAGGTCTAGGAGGACTTGCTCGTTGTTGTCAATGTCATCACGATCACTGCAAATAGATACATTACAATTAGAAATGCTTTGGTACCTGCCCTATATCTATATCTATACTTGTCCAGAAGTCAAAACTCTTGACTCATGGACCAATTTGCAATTTTTTTTGTTCAAAAGATTTTAGCATTGTTGATTGACTTTAATAGCTATTTGGGAGTAAGACTAAGAATAATCATAAAATTCACTTTTAGATCTTCATAAGAAAGGAAGCTGCAAATAACAAAAGCCATAATATACTGTGAACTAATTAATTTTAAATGTGAAAAAAAAGACATGACCAAAACAAATTAAACAATACTACAATGCTAGCTAGCATGGGTATTAGTATCATTTTGCAACACCCAGGGATTCCTGGGAGGTATTTTACAGGAAGGATAGCTACCGTTCGTTAAGTAGGATCAATGAGGTTAGGTGACGTTTATAATTTTTTGTTAAGTTAAAATAAGGCAACATTCTGAATGATAGTTTGGTAAAAAATTTACGTCCAAAATCAAAATGTTTGTTTAAAAAATAGTCAGTAACACAAATCGGAAATTTATCTGAGTTAGGAGAGGTGAACTTATATTAAGTTAGGTATGTCAGAGCAAGGTTTCTAAACAAGTTGATTTAGGATTAAAGGAAAAAAGTCATAAGTGATGCAAGCTTGAGTACTAGAGCAAGTTCGGTTTAAGAGCTACCGGTACGTCAAATTGATTTGGTTTGGTTACTAAAAATAAGCAAAGGAAGGTAATTTTGTTAGGACACTTCTGACATTTAAGTTAGGTTAAAAATATCAACTTTTCTAAATAATTGCTGATTTGGTTAAAACTGGCTATCTTAAATAACAGATTAAGTTGAAATAACTATATGTCAATGATAAATTTACCCAGGTTAGGTTTGGTTTATCGTTGCTGGGAGGTTAGTCAAGTAAAAATTAAATAACAGACACTAGTGACCCAAATAGGTATTGTTTAGGGTTTGGTAAGATTGGTGGGAAACGTTTGTTGAAGTCAGTCACAAGATTAACAGGTGTGTTAGGTTTAAAGAGTTGAATATTGTAAAGGATAAGTCTGGCGAGGTAAAATATTGGCTCACCTGTGTTCGTTCCTTGGGCAGGAGTCTGTGGCTGCCGGTGTTGATCACAGGTAAGATACACGTGCGCCAGTGATGACTGGACCTTCACAGACTACCTAAGGTGAGTGATAACAGACACTGGATGCCCTCCAGGCGATGGCTGGGGGCTGTATAACGCCAGCCACACACTGCGGCCCGCGGGGCTTCCAGCAAGGTTACTCCCAGGGCTCCTTGTGTGACAGCCTGTGGATAGTGGCAGGCGGTCACCAGCCATCGCTTGGAGGGTCTCCAGTGTCTGTTATCACTCAATCTCTGTC
The DNA here is from genome assembly GCF_024679095.1 of Eriocheir sinensis. Lineage (NCBI taxonomy): Eukaryota > Metazoa > Arthropoda > Malacostraca > Decapoda > Varunidae > Eriocheir > Eriocheir sinensis. The sequence goes on along the minus strand of NC_066553.1, from coordinate 11,344,028 downwards.
AGCCTGTGAAGGTTGCACCTGCATTTTACCTGTCAGCGAACACCACTTCAGTCGTGATGGCCATGTAGGTGTTTCCAAGGTCCGCCTCGCCGAACCACTCATCTCAGCACGGTCAGCACAGTCCACAGATATTTCAGGATGAGTTTCAAATCATTACAAACTTCCAATTCGTCTAGACGAGGCAGATATATTAGGAGGTGATGCCTTTCATCCCGCTGTAATCCACCATGTTGCAATACTTATGCATTTTTAACGGTGCTAAGGGCCCCTTCCCGCCTTAAATTTTCCGCCCGCTAAGTGCTCCAGCTTCAGCGCTAAGCGGCCCAGCGCCATTTTAAGTAGAAAACTTAACGATTCTTTGCCGTTAAGTGCACTTAGCGATGCTAAGAACTTTTGTGTATACCGCCCCAGGGGCGGATCCAAAAAATCAATCTGAGTAAAATTTCATAAGTTAGCGACAGCCTCAAAACAGTGAAGACCAATGGATAGTGATGGCGGTTCTTTGCTTAAAATCCGCAGCTCCCGAGCAATCAACGTATATGTGACAAATGAATTTTCTTATATATATATATATATATATATATATATATATATATATATATATATATATATATATATATATATATATATATATATATATGAAGAGCAATCAGTATTTAAACTGGCAATCAATAACAAGAAACAATTCAAATTGTACATCCGACCAGTGAAAATATTAAGGCAGATCTGAACAGGTGGAAATCATCACCATACGAGCATTCGAAGAAAACTAACCGTTTATTTCGATATGTAAGCAGCAATTAAGGGTGATCATAATACAGGTCATATATAAATTACAAACCTAACCTTTACAAATAAGAGTTAATGTGTAAAATTAGACACAGCTGAAGATAAACAGGAATTCTTATAGGGCTTATTTTACATGGGATTGAGGTAACACGTTCATTCGCAAAGATTGGCTGATCTAAAGAAATATCTTTACAAATTCACAAGTATTCAACAAGTGCCTCACTAAGCAGGGGCGGATACAAGGGGGGGCCCGGGCCCCAAAAAAATCTGCGCCCCCGAGAAAATCTTGAGTGTATGCGGATAGTGGGTACAGAACTGACTCGCTTATAATGTGCTGCAACTATAATACAGAATGTGTCGTCGGCTGTAGGGGAGCCAGATGGCCCGGGCCCCCCAAAAATAATATTAGGATAACTAAAATATTTGAGATACCCTTGATTTGAGAAAACAAAATATATTTAATATACCCCTAAAAAGCTAGAGAGCTGGGAGCGAAGCCGGCCGCCGCTAGATAGCTCTGGACGCTGTCCTCCAAACTTAAAAAAATCCTCCTCTATGGTTCCTTGGGCTTTACTATGCGGAGGTTGACGGGATGCTCAGGCAAGATTTAAATTTTTTCAGTGTCTGATGTAATTGTTCACTCTCCTGCAGGGCCAGGGCACAACGGGCACGTACCCAAGGCCCCGCGCTCTTAAGGGGCCCGCACTCGTCTAAAAATCTATATACTCGTACAGGGCCGTAGTACGACGTACTCAGGGGGCAGGGTGTCGGACGACCCCCTGCTAAAATGTCCACTTTCTGAGAGAGTCAAAACTAAATCTGGTACCTTTCTGTTGCATTCTTGGAGAACTCGGGATTCTCTTTATATATTTTCAGTATTTAAGTTACGGAGTCGTATATTGAATATTATAGAGCAAGATTTAAAGGCCTAGGAAAAAAACCTTTGTGACCTCATTCCTCACATGCAAGCAGAAAGTAAATTTTAGTGCAGGCCACTATCATCATTCGGCACTTCGAAGAGGAAATAAGGGCAGACTTCCTTGCCTTTGTGCACACCCATGACCTCACCGGTAAAGGTTTAGCCGGGCTCCTTTTGCGCACCGTTGAAGACCTCGGATTGGACATGGCCAAGTGCAGGGGATGATGGGAAAATTCAAAGAGTGTGCCGCAGTACTCATGAAGAAGTAAACCCTGGCCAAGCCAATCCACTGCTTTAACCACCGGCAGAATCTAGTACTGACGAAGGCGTGTGACGTCAAGGAAGTGAAGATCGCTCTTCAAACACTGACCGACGTGTACAATTTCGTTCATTCTTCGAATATAAGCTCTCTCCGCATCACAGAGGTTGCCAAGCTTGCCTCGGCCAAGCGCGAAAAGTTTGTTCTCCTCTGCCCCACCAGGTGGATTGAGAGGCATGCGCAGTGCTGGTTTTCTTTGAATGCCTGTCATCGCTGTTTTTCTCGAAGAAGAACTTGACGCCACCGCTGGGCTCATTCTCATCGCCATACGTGTTCCTCGCTTTCTCGTTGGACTGGTTGTAGTGGAGTGTATATTAGCGCATACTCTCGAGCCGAGCCGAACTCTTCAGAGAAAAGATGACGACCTGGTGTCAGCCTATGCCACGATTCGTGGCATCGATACCACTTTTGCCAAGTTCAGAGCAGATGCGGAGAATCATATCCACGACGTGTTCATGAAAGCGGAAGAGTTTTTGGTCGAGGCGGGGTCATCGCATGACACCATCTCCGTGCCACGACTCTGTGGACGACAGACCCAGCGATCAAATGTTCCGTGTGAGAATGCTGAGCAGCTGAGGAGTACTACCGCTGAGCGGTGTACATTCCGTTCGTGGACCACGTCTTGGCTGAGTTGAAGAGTCGGTTCGGCGACGACAGAGTGCCTGTCGCACTTCAGCTCAAGCAACTCCTAAAAGGCCTCGAAACGGATGTTGCGGCTGTGCTACAAGCAGCGAGGCTCTACGAGCTCGTCATCGCATCCCTGACACTCGTGAAGGCGCTGGGCATTATCTGTTCCGGTCTTCCAAACTAAGAGTAGTCGGCGTTTTTTCTCGCCAAATTTGCTTATCACTCTCGACTGAAATGGGGATATCATAGTGGACACAAAGGAGGGCAAGTCCGTTCAGGCGCTCTTGGCCGACGGTACTCCTCAGATAGGTTTTCAGCCTTTTCAGTGGTAAGAAAGACCTCTCGGCTTCCGCGTTAGAGACTGGAAGCGTCAACAGAGTCTTCAAGAGAATGGCGAGATTGGGGAACATGCTGATGCTGGCGTGTGCCTGGGCTTCTTTGATAGTTTGGAAGACCGGAACAGATAATGCCCAGCGCCTTCACGAGTGTCAGGGATTCGATGTCGAGCTCGTAGAACTTCGCCGCTTGAACCACAGCCGCAACATTTCATGAACACGTTGTGGAAATGATTCTCCGCGTCTGCTCTGAACTTGGCAAAAGTGGTATCGATGCCACGAATCGTGGCATAGGCTGACACCAGGTCGTCATCTTTTCTCTGAAGAGTTCGGCTCGGCTCGAGAGTATGCGCCAATATACACTCCACTACAACCAGTCCAACGAGAAAGCGGGGAACACGCATGGCGATATATATATATATATATATATATATATATATATATATATATATATATATATATATATATATATATATATATATATATATATATATATATATATATATATATATATATATATATATATATATATATATATATATATATATATATATATATATATATATATATATATATATATATATATATATATATATATATATATATATATATAAGAAAATTCATTTGTCACATATATGTTGATTGCTCGGGAGCTGCGGATTTTAAGCAAAGAATCGCCATCACTATCCATTGGTCTTCACTGTTTTGAGGCTGTCGCTAACTTATGAAATTTTACCCAGATTGATTTTTGGATCCGCCCTGGCTACTTGTGTCTTATTCTGGATTCTTGATTCTTGATTGGCGTTCTTGTCTTTAAGTTTTGTTCAATTTTCTTTTCTTCTTTTCCATATTGTTGTGATATAGTTTTTCTGTCTACAATTTCTTCCAGAGTTAATGGTTGAACCACTATAGTATATCGGCTATTAAGTAGCCTCCGCTTTGGTTTTGTGTGTTCTGTATAAAGTTTTGGATTTGTCTCATTTCTGTATAGGCAATGACATCTTGCCCCGAGTAGCTGAACACCGATTTTCTGTGTTTGTTTCGTATTTTCGTATTATTTTAAACATTTCGTCCAAGTTCACATATTTGACATGGCTTTCGTAGGAGCTGTAGGCCTTTCCAGGGTAGTTTTATGACCCTGGTGGTAGTTTGACCCTTCTTCTGTGCCATGAACCTTAAAACACTCATGAAAACCCGATTGATCCACTCTTTGACCTTTAGAAATAGTTGATGTGAGAAGCGATGGTGTCTTAAAATGCGGCACTGGGAGAAACCTCAAGCCTCCTGTGACATCAAGACATTCAAAAGGCATATGACACAGTGGACAGAAGCAAGCTAATGAAATTGTTAAAGCACATTGGAATAGATAGCAAAGTGGCAGAGGTGATAAAGGAGATGTACAATGAAAATATGGTAAAATTCTCATTGGGAGACACCACCACGGACTGGATGGAGAACAATGTTGGAGTAAGACAGGGATGTGTGATGTCGCCAACATTGTTTAACTTTTACTTAGAAGAACTCCTGGTGAAAATCAGAAAATCAGAAAAAGGAGTAGGAGTAGGAGACAGAAAACTTAGGTGTTTAGCTTACGTAGATGACATTGTACTCATGGCAGAAGACAAGGCAGATATGGAGGAGCTACTGAGGATTACCAACGAGTATGGGAGGGAGTGGAAGATGAAATTCAATGCCAGGAAATGTAAGGCCATAGAATTTAACAACAATGCCAATAGCCAGTGGGTCCTGGGAAACATCATAATAGAAAGAGTGGAGAAGTACACATACTTGGGATTGGAGGTCAGCAAAGAAGGAGTGGGAGGAGAGAAACAAAGGAAAATAAACAAAGGAAAAGCCAGGAGGATGGTGAGCATGATCATGAATGCAGGGAGCAGGACTATTAACAAATACGAGGTAGGCAGGAGTATGTGGAAGGGGATAGCGGTGCCATACTGCCTGTACGGGTCAGGAATAACAGAGTACAGGAAGGAAGGTGACCTGGCAAGAGTAGAAAAGGTGCAGAACACCATGGGCAGATGGGGACTGGGTGCTCCTAGATGCACCGCCGTAGAGGCCTGAAGGGGAGACATGGGATGGCGTACATTTAAGGAGAGAATTATACAGGCAAGATGGGATTTATGAAGAAAATCGAAGGACTAAGTGAAGAAAGATGGGTAAAAAGGTGATAACAGAGGACAGAACAATTAACATCCTCATGGAAAAAGAAATAGCTAGATGGAAGAGGAGAAAATCTTGAAAATGAGTGGAACAGAATGAAGGTTAAGGACATCAAGAAATGCATTGCCACCAATGGCCTGGAAAAATGGCAAGCAGGAGCAGCAGAAAAATCGACTTTAAAATGGTACAAGAGAAAACAAAAGCCTGAAAGAGAAAATTGGTACCGGGGAGACTGGGGGAGTAAGCTGCTGTTCAAGGCAAGGTATGGAACTCTAGAAGTAAAGGGGAGAAGCAGAGACGAGCAGGACCAAAACTGTAGCTTGTGTATAGGAGAAAAGGAAACAATAGAGCACCTGATAGTGGCCTGTGACAGGTATGAAGAGGAGAGGCAAAGGCTATTGGCTTCAGTAGTGGAAATTATTGGGGAAGAGGAGTGGCATAGCAGATTGGAGGAGGAAGACGGAGGAGTAAGCACCGTGTTAGGACTATATATGGCAGTAAGGAGGAAGCAGTGAAATTAATACCTCACACAAAATTTTTCTTGGCATGTGTTTGGAAAAAAAATCTGAACAGTAAAAGTGGAGTGAAAAGTGTACTAGTGGAAAATAGCAAAGCACATAGGCAAATAAATCTGGAAAAGAAAAGGACAGAAGCCCTAAGTTTCAGGATGAAGTGCTTAAGAAAGTGATATATACTGAAAAGAAAAGTGTGTAGAAGTGAAAAAGAAGAAAAGAGGAACGAAAGAAGGAGGACCGAGGAAGCGATACAAAGCGGCACAGGTCAAAAGAAGAAGAAGAAGATCAAGACCAAGATCAAGCCGAGATATGAATGTGAGAGGTTGGGGTGTGGGCAAACTTGAGGACATGAGTAAGGAACTGGATGAATGGAAGTATGATATAATAGGCTTGACTGAGACACACCTGAGAGGTGACGTGCAGACTGAGGGGAGTGAGTATGTGATGATTGGGAAGGGGCGAAAGAAACAGGAGACTATGGGAGGAGGCGTAGCCTTCCTCCACCAAAAAATGAGAATCTGAAGGTGGAAGAGCTAGATGTAGGTAACAGTGCTAGCAGTGAAGATGTATTGGCCGTGAGTGTGGAATGCAAGAATAAAAAGGGCAGACTAGAAAGAGTAGTTATGGTTGTTGTGTATATGACGGTAGAAGGTGAAAGAGCAGTAAGGGAAAACAGGGGAAAGTACAATATTCTTAGAAAAGTTGTGAGAGAGCATGCAGGAGAGAGAGTGATTGTTATGGGTGATATGAATGCACATACAGGTATGTTAGGTGAATGTATAAATCGAAATGGAGAAATGCTAGCTGAGTTTGTAAGTGAAATGAACTTAGAGAACCTGAATGAAACTCTGGCTGAGGGACGTGTGACCTGGAGTGCAAGAAATCAGGAGTCTGCGATTGATTATGTACTGGTAAATGGGAGAATGCGCGAATGTGTGTCTCGTATGTGGATAGATGAAGAGGGAATGATTGATATTGTGTCTGACCATAATATGTTGACCGTGGAGTGCGGGCTGAAAGGTAGAAATGAAATGAAAGAAAAGGACAGGAAGAAGAAGAAGTGGAGACTGAGAGATGTAGGGTGGGAAAATTTTCAGGTAGACTTGAGTGAAAGAAATTGGGAGCCGGGTAGTTTGAATGATGTGGACGCTTTGAATGAAAGGCTCGTAGAGAATGTGAGAGGAGCTGCAGTCCAACATGTAGGGTATGTGAGAACGAATGGTAGAAAGCGTGTAAGGAAACCGTGGTGGAACGATGATATTGGGACAGCTAGGAAAGAACGAAAGAGACTAAATAGACTGTGTAGACGAATGAGGAGAAGGAGGCAAGAAAGCGAAGAAGCTGAGGGTGAATACCAGAATGCATGGGAAAGCTACGTGAGACACCAACGACTGACAAAGCGGAAGATCATGAGTGCAAAGGTTCAGTGTGAAAGAAGTGTGATTCAGACCCTGAGAGAGAAAGGGCTTGAGGGAGGTCGTGAGTGGTATAGATTCCTGAGAGGTGAGAGGATAAGTGACAGTGAGAATGTGGAAAGTCTGAAGGTGAATGGTGAAAAAATTACAGATAAGGAGAAAATGAGGGAGTCAATTAGGGAATTTTGGGAAGAAATAGGAGTAGGGGAAGTATTTGGTGTGAGAGAAGGATGTGTAACTATGGAGAGGAAAGATGCAAATGAGCTGAATGAAAGGATCAGTAGGGAGGAGGTTGAGAGATGTGTGAAAAGACAGAAGAATGGTAAGGCTGCAGGACCAGATGAGATCCCGTATGAGTTGTATAAAAATGGAGGTGAGGCTGTGATTGAGAGGATGACTGAGTTATTCAACCAGGTATGGGAAGAAGAGAGAGTGCCAAGTAAATGGAATGAATGTAGAGTGACTCTGATCCACAAGGGCGGGCATAAGAGTAAGCAGGAATTAAAGAACTATAGGCCAATCTCTCTGGTAAACTCAATAGTTAAAATCTTTAGTGCTGTGTTGAATGAAAGGTTGTGTAAATGGATTGAGAGTGCCAGGGTGCTGGGTGAGGAGCAGAACGGATTCCGAGTGGACAGGCGAGCAGAAGATAATATGTTTGTTGTAAATGAGCTGATTGAAAGGAAAAAGAGAGAGGGAGGGAAACTGTACTTAGGCTTCCAAGATATAGAAAGCTTATGACAGGGTGAATAGAGATGTGTTATGCAGAGTGCTTGAAAAAGTTGGGCTGAGTGATAAGATTGTTAACATAATTAGAAGTATGTATGTAGGTACAAGAGCAAAGTATAGACTAGGTGATCTAGAGACAGGTTGGGTGAAGAGTGAAAGAGGAGTGAGACAAGGCTGTATATTATCACCAACATTATTTAGTCTTTTCACAGAGGAATTAGCAGTCAGAATGAGGAGAATGAATGCAGGAGTGAGAATTGGAGGATAAAGTATGTGTGTTGTTGTATGCGGATGATGTGATGTTTATGAGTGAGTCTGCTGAAGAACTACAGAGTCTCCAAGATGTGGTAGGGGGTTAAGGAAGGATTTTGGGGTTAGGTTCAGTAGTGAGAAGAGCAAAGTAATGATAGTGAATAGGTCAGAGGATGAGAGAGAAACAACTTGGAGACTGGAAGGGGATGAGTTGGAACAGACGGAAGAATACAAGTATCTAGGGGTGTGGATGGAGGTAAATGGATGCGGCAGGGCCAAGAATGTAAAGATAAGTATGGCAAACCAGTGGGTAGGCCGTTTAGGGAGTGCAGCGAGGATGAGAGCGAGCAAGTATGATGTCATCCGTGAGGTTTGGAAGAGTGTGGCTGTCCCGAGCATTATGTATGGAATGGATGTGATGACATGGAATGACAGTGAGATAGAAAAATTGGAAGTGGGGCAGAATAGGGTAGCAAGAATGGCACTGAATGCACCAAGGTTTGCAGCAGTAGAGGCTCTTAGGGGGGACATGGGATGGAGCACGTTTAGGGAAGGACTAGTAAAGGCAACCTTGAGATATAAAGTGAGACTGGAACAAATGGAGGATGCAAGATTAGCAAGGAAAGTATACTTGTGGAGTATAAGAGATGGCAAATGGGCGAATAAATGTGGGCGAATGATAGACAGGAATGTTATGCTAAGTAGGTGGGTGTACCGACCCTTTGAAGATAGACAGAATGTGTTTGAATGGAGAATAACAAACAGAAATGGAGAGGGGTTTGAGTGGGATGTAAGAAAGTGGAAGAATGTGATAGATATGGCAGTTAAAGATGAGGGATTGAGCAAGTGGAAGAATGAGATGGAAAGAAAGGAAACTCTCGACTGGTATAGGGAGAAAGAGGCCCCAAAGTGTGAGGTGTGGTATGAGGGAAGCCTGGGAGGTGATCTTCTTTTCCGTGCTAGAGCGCAGTGTCTGGATGTGAATGCAAGGAACTATAGATGGTCTGAGTCCCGCAGCAAAGTATGCCAGATGTGTGACAGGGGTGTGGACGAGACTGTGCAGCATGTAGTGCTGGAATGCAAGAAGTATGACAGGGAGAGAACGAAGATGATGCATGTGTTTTTGAGCGAGATGGGACGTGATGTAAACGGGAGGACTGGAAGGGAGTGGATGGTGCTGCTGCTGGGGCTCAGTGGAGAGACGAGTGGACGAGTGATTGAGGCAGTGAAAGAGTTCTTGGAGGGCATGTGGCGTGAAAGATGTAGGGAATGATATCTTGCCCCGAGAACATTGACTTCCCGCATGTTTTGTTTTCTTTTCACAGGAGCTGCCGATATAAAGGCCTGGCTGGGGAGAAATCCCGAGCCACCTGTGACATCAAGATCAAGATCAAGATCTTTCTCTTCTTTGCAAAGGCCTATGATAGTGTAAGAAGAGATAAGTTAATAGAAGTTTTAAAGGATAGCAAGGTAAACCCAGATATAATTAACTTCATAGCAGGAGTTTATGTAGGAGATAGAACTAAGATAGAGATAGATAAAGAAGAGGAGGAGATAGAAATAGAAGTGACCAGTGGGATTAGACAGTGATGTACTGCCTCAACTACACTGTTTAAGATGATTACTTTTAAAATAATTCAGGAGCTAGAGGAGCTAGAATGTGGGTACAAAGATGAGGCATTCAGGATTACCTCACTCTTCTTTGCAGATGATGGCATGCTTTTGGCAAATAGTGTAGGGGAAGCAGTACAGGTGATAGAGAAGATGGAGACTATAGCTAAAGAATATGGACTAGAAGTAAATAAGCAGAAAAGCAATATTATCATTTTTAATATGGAAAACAAACCAGAAAATATAGGGGGCATTAGTGTTGGGGATAGAATTAAATATTTAGGAATAATAGTCAATGACAAGAGGAACTGTTTTCAAATGCAAAAGGAAGAAATGTTCAGGAAAGCGAGAAGGCTAACAAATATGACATACAATGTAATTGAAAAGAGCTGTTCAAGAATGTTAATAGGAAAGACATATTGGAAAAATGTTGCACTGCCATCCATCCTGTATGGGGTAAATATAATAAACATCACAAAGACAGATATAAAAAAGTTGCAGAGGATAGAGAATGGGGTGTACAGGAAGATTTTGAGGGCACCAATGTATATATGAACAGGAAGCAGCACTCAGGGAGATAAGGCTCCAGTGTTAAAACAGGATAAGGGAGGGACAGTGGAAGTACTTAAGGTATGTTCTTGTGGAAGGAAACGATTTGATGAGAAGGGTGGGAGAGGAGATGATAGAGAAGAGACAAAGTAGGTGGGTGAAGGATTTGTTGAATGAACTGAGAGCAACAGAGGGACTGAGTGTGAGTGTGAGGAATGAGACAAAGGAGAGTATAAAGCAGAGAATGAGAGAGGTGGATACAAGAGAGTGGAAGAGGCAAATGAATGAGAAAGCAAGCCTTAAGATATATAGAAAATGGAGACAGGAGTTGGGAGGACAAGAAGAGGTATACACCAACAACCAAGCCTCAGAACAAACGAAAACAACAGTACACAAGTTTTGGACAATAAGAGAAAAAAAGAATGAAAGAAAGAGGAAAACAATAGACCCAGACAGTAGATACATCAGGGAGTGCCGTTACAAAGGCAAAACTCCCGACCGACTACTACTACTACTACTCTATTCTTTCGAAACCCACGAGAAGTTAATCAAGACAAGGAGAGGGTGTTCCCCGGCTGCCTGGGACGTGACGGGAGAGCCAAAGAGGTAGAGTTATTAACACATGCAGCCGTGAACACTTTTTGAAGCGGCGCTGTGGGATTACTTGTGTGAGGAGAGGAAGGAAGGTGAGGCCAAAAGGGTGCTCTATGTGTCTTCCTCATAGGTAAGGGGGCTTCGTGGTGCAGTGGTTAGCACACTCAGCTCACAACCGAGAGAGTGGAAAAATATGGGCGGCTTTTCCGATACCCTACGCCCCTGTCCACCCAGCAGTGAATGGGTACCAGGTATTAATCGGGGGTTGTGTCCCGTCTCCTGGGGTCTGTTCCCTTCTCCTATAATTCCTTCCCCTTCTGTCTCTCCGGCATATGACCACAGATGTTGTGTCCCGTCTCCTGGGGTCTGTTCCCTTCTATAATTCCTTCCCCTTCTGTCTCTCCTGCATATGACCACAGATGTTGTGTCCCGTCTCCTGGGGTCTGTTCCCTTCTCCTATAATTCCTTCCCCTTCTGTCTCTCCGGCATATGACCACAGATGTTGTGTCCCGTCTCCTGGGGTCTGTTCCCTTCTCCTATAATTCCTTCCCCTTCTGTCTCTCCTGCATATGACCACAGATGTTGCGCCGACTTAACAAAACTTTCTTTTTCTCAGGGGTAACAATGGATAACACTCATTAGTTTGGTTAGGGCTTAATTAAGGTGTGGAATGGTGGAGTTTGTGTTTCCCTGTGTGGGTGGGTGCTACTTATTTCCCTGTGTGCATGTTAGTTTAACCCGAACTATAACTATGAACTATATAGTATCCAAAATTTAGCTGTCTGTGTGCATCATTTTTTGAGTTATGGCCGAAAAATGAGGATCAATGATAAGCGAAAAATTATTAATATGCAATTATTTTGTTAAGCTGGGAGACACCACCAAGCCTGTGCTCTGCCATGCCGCGTTATCTTGGTCAAATAGCCCTATCTTGACTTAGTGAATAGTAACAAACTCGGCGCACGAACTCAGTAGTGCAAAAAAAATTGGACTCCCATATCTCAAAAAGTACTGGTTCAATCTTCCTCAAGTTTTGACAGTAGGTAGACATAGATGTGAACTATATAGTATCTAAAATTTAGCCGTCTCTGTGCAGTATTTTTTTTGTTATGGCCAAAAAACATGGAACAATAATAAGGAAGCGAATTTTTTTTAATTTGCAAGTATTTTGATAAGTTGGGAGACACCACCAAACCGTGTTATCTTGCCCAAATAGCCTAATATTGAATCGGTGAATGGGCACGAACTCGGCGCAAATTTGTTTTGACTCCCATATCTCAAAAAGTACTGGTTGAATTTTCCTCAAGTTTTGACAGTAGGTAGACATACATATGAACTATATAGTATCCAAAATTTAGCCCTCTGTGTGCAGTATTTTTTGAGTTATGGCCGAAAAACTGGGATCAATAATGTGGCGCTATCTAGTTACCAGTGAAATTTGCCATGTCTGTAGAAGTAGTAATGGTTATAGTAGTAGAAGTGGTTGGTTTTCTGTCTCTTTGTTTTGCTTTGTTTATTTATTTCCTTCCCTCTTTCTTCCTTTATTTTTCATTCTTCTCTCTTATTCTCCTTTCCTATCTGATGATTTATGTTTTTTTTTTTTTTTACAGTAAAGGAGACAGCACAAGGGCACAAAAAAAGGAAACAATAAAAAAGCCTGCTACTCGATGTATAGGATATGTTAAGGGTTATAGGATATGATAAGGATATGTGTTATATGATATGTTAACCCAGTAGCAGCGAGGATGATGTTTCTTAATGGTCCCTCCAAGCAAGAAAACTGAGAAAAAATCATCACTCACACAAACCATTTCATAATATATAGCAAAGTATTCTTGATCAGATTATGTATCATCTATTTTGGGGGGTTTATATCAGGGCACAAATTTGGCCCGTCACTGCTACCGGGTTATGGGCAGGATAAGGTAAACCTGTAAACCAGCAACATATCCCCTATTAAGTCCAACAGTGCTGGACCAGTGATTGTTGTTAGGCTGTGTTTTCAGAATACTGTAGAGTACCTTTGGTTCCTAACATGCTTTTTTTTTTTTTTTGTGTGTGTGTGTGTGTGTGTGTGTGTGTGCTGGCCCATATCACCGATAGGCTTTCTTGAGGGGCCTGCGGGCAACACTCGTGCATAGTCGGTTAGTAGCGAACACCCAGTGCTTCAAGTAAGTAGTACCCCGCGCTACACTCCCTTGCTGTTGCTGATATTGCCTTATTGTTTCTTGCTTCTAATTCAGCGGTTCTTAACCCGGTGGTCGTGATCTTGGAATGAGGTGAGTTGTTTTGAGGAATATTGGATTTTATTTGTATGGTGTAAGGTTTTCTGCATGTTATACCGTATCTACAACTTCTGTAATAAATTATAAGTGGGAAGAGTTTTACAATCTGTGATAACTTGCTAATAAGCCAATGAAATAGTCAAGACAAATACAAATTCTAAACTATTATTTTGCATTTAGGAATACTAAGCTATTATTTTGCATTTAGGAAACTATTAGGCTATTATGCATTTAGGAATACTAAGCTATTATTTTGCATTTAGGAAACTATTAGGCTATTATGCATTTAGGAATACTAAACTATTATTTTGCATTTAGGAAACTATTAGGCTATTATGCATTTAGGAATACTAAACTATTATTTTGCATTTAGGAAACTAGTAGGCTATTATGCATTTAGGAATACTAAACTATTATTTTGCATTTAGGAATACTAGCTACTCACTGAAAGAGAGATGGAGATGTGATATATTATTCACTTTTATATATATGTTCTTATTTTTTATATACTAATAGTTTTTAACAGCACCTTACAGGCTCATTCTCATAGCACCATAAAAGTTTATCCTTGTATCTTAATATTTGTGTAATATCATTCAGGTATATTCATATCGGTTACAATTTCGTACGGGTTATAAAACACAGTACACATATTTTACTACATTTTGCTATACTCCGGAATCAAACCAATGTTTCCTGATGCAATGTTATCCCGGCAGCAGCGACAGGCCAAAGTTGTGGCTTTATTGTGTAGCAGCGACAGGCCAAATTTGTGCCATGAAATAACCCCCCCAAAATAGATGATACATAATCTGATCACAAATGTTTTGATATATTGGGGAGAGCCGGTATGATTCGGACAGTGGGATGGTCCAGCCATAGCACTTATTGTAAAGTGTATGGGAGTGAGTGCCGCGAGATTTTGTGTGAATGTGCAAAACTTTGTTGCCTTGGCCCACAAAGGGACAACCACGCCCTCAGAGCTGTCATTTTTTATGCAAGTCCTATTTTATATTTTTTTTGCATCTCGTATGTAATATTTTCAGGGTGTATCGTAAGCTCTCACTTCAAAAACGTGCCAATTAGCGAGATGTAAATTATTTCGGTGACGCAGCGATGCACGGTGAAGGTGTTGCCGTATAACACGATCACCACCAAGTCTCTCGTGCTGGAAAAGGAGTGTGACCACACATTTGTTTTTTATAGAGTCGTGATGATTCGGACGGTTGATTTTGTCATGATTTTTATTAAATTTATATCAATTTAAACATTATAGGTGTTGCAACGGTTATAAAAAGGTTAATTTGGTTGATTTATATTCAGATATTATGCTTGTGAGAAGAGAAGGAAGACATAATACCAAAATTTTTGAGATATTTCTTGTAGTTCTCCTTTTATTTTTTTCCCCTCCAAATATTGAGAGGATACTTTTGTCCTTATACAAATGATTTGTAGAAGATATAATCTTGTATATTAGACAATCAAATTTAAGTTATATTAATATTATGGCGAGTGTTATGAGTGTCCGTACCATCCCACCTCCCTGGCCGAACCATCACCACGGGTGGGGATGGTTCGGACGATTTAGAAACTTGTCTTTCATCACCTACATCTGAAAACTGGAAATAGCTACGAGTGTCATATTAGCAACCTAAAGAGCTAAATGATGGAGGAACATTTTGAGATCAACAAAATTACACTACTTCTTAAACTTCTTTTTCTAAAAATATTTTTCTAAAAAGTGTCCGAATCATACCGGCTCTCCCCTATTATGAAATGGTTTGTGTGAGTGATGATTTTTTCTCATTTTTCTCGCTTAGAGGGACCATTAAGAAGCATGATCCCCGCTGCTGCTGGGTTAATAAAAAGACATCTGTTATTAGGTACATAGATATGTATATATTTTTTTATTGCAATGAAAATACGTACTACACATGTCAGGGCAAGAAAATGATCTTTGATTTTCTCATATATGATTATCATTTCTTATATCTAAGATATATTATCCTGTTCCTTGATGTTTATGCCTTCATATTGTGCTTAGTGTTTGTGAAGATTATAAGACTTCATTACTTCCTATTGTAAAACCAAATTGTCGAGTCCGTTTGGGCGGAGGCTCCCTTGGGTCCATTTTCCCCTCTGCTCTGCCACACAGTCCCACCACCTATCTCTTCCTCTCATATGTTACCTTTACCTTACATATGAGAGGAAGAGATAGGGTGAAAGTGTAATAACAGGCAAATGAAAAGGACCCGCAGGAACCAGGCCAACAGACACAACAGTTTTTCACTGTAGTGTTGTCTCCAGTGTTGAAAGATTTGAATTTGTTTCAGGATAGCCGGCGTGTGGGATGGGTGGAAGGTCCAACATTGCCTCTCTCGTGTTCAAGCCGCCTGGCGCTCTCGTCTGATCACTGGGTGAGTTGAGAAGTAGTTCTTATATACTCTATTGTGCAGCAATCTAGGAACTATTATTTTGCATTTAGGAATCTAAAGGCTATTATTTGCATTTAGAAATCTAGGCTATTATTTTGCATTTAGGAATACTAAACTATTATTTGCATTTAGGAACAAGGCTATTATTTTGCTATTTCTAGGGAACTAGTATATTATTATGCATTTAGGAATACTAAATTATTATTTTGCATTTAGGAATAGCTATTATTTTATATTGAGGAATTAGGCTAGAATACTAAGTTATTATTTTGCATTTAGGAATCTAGGCTATTATTTTGCATTTAGGAATACTAAACTATTATTTTTCCATTTAGGAATCTAGGCTATTATTTTGCATTTAGGAATACTATACTATTATTTTTACCATTTAGGAATACTAGGCTATTACGTATTTGCATATATGAATAATAACTTATTATTATGCATATAAGAAAACTAAGCTATTATTTTGCAGTAGCTTTTTCTTAAGATAGCATTCTTTTTCTCTTCTCTCTCTCTCAATTAACATGACATTTATTGCATCTTTTTTTTATTCAGATTGACTGGACAGAGAGAGAGAGAGAGAGAGAGAGAGAGAGAGAGAGAAAGAGAGAAACATGTGATTGCATGGCAACTCTGTTGGTCAGGGTTGGGAAGGTCCAGGTTGTGTGTGGGTCTTAGGGCCGCTTTCACAGTCACTTTTTTGTTTGTTTTGATCGCTACCAATGATGGCGATCGACGCTTTGAACTTCCATGGAAACTTGCCTATGGGGTAGTGGCGGCTGCAGAGGAAGGAGAGGTTTGAGAGTGTGTGGCAAGTGCGGGGGCTAGGATAACCCCACAGCCGCCACTACCCCACCGGCCATTTTTATGTGGAAATACTATAGTGGTGATAACAGCCATTGGTAACGATCAAAACAAACAAAATGACTGTGAAAGCAGCCCTTAGTATGGGGGGGTAGGTGGTCGACCTTAAATAATCTTTTTAACCCGGTAGCAGCGACAGGGCCAAATTTGCTTTAGCTTTACCATGTAGCAGCGCAGAGGCCAAATTTGTGCCATGATATAAACCCCCAAAATAGGTGATACATAATCTGATCACAAATGCTTTGATGTATATTATAAAATGGTTTGTGTGAGGGTGATTTTTTCTCATTTTCTCGCT
Source organism: Eriocheir sinensis (assembly GCF_024679095.1). NCBI lineage: Eukaryota > Metazoa > Arthropoda > Malacostraca > Decapoda > Varunidae > Eriocheir > Eriocheir sinensis. The sequence continues at coordinate 11,327,311 of NC_066553.1, read as the reverse complement.
TTGAGGACCATTAACCCGTGGGCTTCGGCTATGGGAAAGCCGAAGTGGCCTGAGAAAGGACAAAATTACACTGCATTTTGAGACTAAGAAAACAGCATGGAACGTACATCAGAGTACTCATCTCTTAACTATAAATACGTTAAAAATATTTACTTATAATCAAACTCCATTCTTTTTTGGTGGTGTTTGTTACAAAATAAATAGTCTTATGACATGGCATCAAGCCGAGGTGCTTGTTGTCTTATATAGAGAATATGACAAGTGATTACTGTATGGATAGCTAATTCAGTATGCCATAACCTTTACAGCACCACCTATGACAAAAAAGCCACCTCAATGTCACTTACCCACCACAATTAACCAGGGCATTCATGGTGGGTTGCTATGCCACCACCGCCACAATTAGCTGAATTATGGGTTTTATGGCCAGCCCTTTTAGGGTCCACCGTACAACAGCCACAACTCGTGAAAGCTGAAAAGGGTCTGTCTACGTTTCATAGGTCATATATAAATAAACAAAGAAATTAAGATAAGTTACTGTTTAGCCCGGTAGCAGCGACGGGCCAAATTTGTGGGTTTTCAGCAGCAGCAATGGGCCAAATTTGTGGCTTTTTCAGCAGCAGCGATAAATTTGTGGCTTTTCTGTGCAGCAGCGATGGGCCAAATTTGTGGCTTTCTGTGCAGAGCAGCGATGGGCCAAATTTGTAGCTTTTCTGTGCAGCGACGGGCCAAATTTGTGGCTTTTCTGTGCAAGCGACAGGCCATAATTTGTGGGTCTTTCTGTGCAGCAGCAACGGGCCAAATTTGTGGCTTTTTCTGTTAAAGACGTTTATGGGCCAAATTTGTGGCTTTTAGTGTAGCAGTGAGGCCAAATTTGTGCCATGAAATAACCCCCAAAATAGATGATACATAATGTGATCAAAAATGTTATTATATATATATATTATGAAATGGTTTGTGTGAGTGATGATTTTTTCTCATTTTTCTCGCTTAGAGGGACCATTAAGAAGCATGATCCCCGCTGCTGCTGGGTTAATAAAAAGACATCTGTTATTAGGTACATAGATATGTATATATTTTTTTATTGCAATGAAAATACGTACTACACATGTCAGGGCAAGAAAATGATCTTTGATTTTCTCATATATGATTATCATTTCTTATATCTAAGATATATTATCCTGTTCCTTGATGTTTATGCCTTCATATTGTGCTTAGTGTTTGTGAAGATTATAAGACTTCATTACTTCCTATTGTAAAACCAAATTGTCGAGTCCGTTTGGGCGGAGGCTCCCTTGGGTCCATTTTCCCCTCTGCTCTGCCACACAGTCCCACCACCTATCTCTTCCTCTCATATGTTACCTTTACCTTACATATGAGAGGAAGAGATAAATGTTGGAAATGTGGCAACAAGAGAAAAAGAAAGACCTGCAGGAACCTCAGACAAACTTTTCTGACAGTTTGGTTTCACTGTAGTGTTGTCTCCAGTGTTGAAAGATTTGAATTTGTTTCAGGATAACCGGCGTGTGGGATGGGTGGAAGGTCCAACATTGCCTCTCTCGTGTTCAAGCCGCCTGGCGCTCTCGTCTGATCACTGGGTGAGTTGAGAAGTAGTTCTTATATACTCTATTGTGCAGCAATGGCTGACTATCCACAGATTTCTTAACCTGTCTGCTGCGATTGGAACTAATTTGGCCTTCACTGGTAGCCTGGTAACATATATTCTCATGTCTTTCTCTGCATCTGTGGTGGATAATGGAGTGTTTCCCATGTGGTATTGGTATGCCGGATATACCCTCCTAAGGTGCATGACTTTACATTTTTCTTCATTGAATTATAGCAGCCACTTTTTTATCCATTCCAGTAGCTTGGTGATGTCTTCTTGTAGGAAATTGCAGTCAAGAGTTTAACAAGAATTAAAGTGCGTGGGCCAGGCTGGCTCACTCCACATATGCCTTGTCTACTACATTTATTTATATGTATCTGTGTTGCATCATGTAAGTGGATGAAGCCCTTTTTTCCCGATAGACGGGGGCTTCGTGGTGCAGTGGTTAGCACACTCGGCTTACAACCGAGAGAGCCTGGGTTTGATTCCCGGGTGGAGTGGAAAAATTTGGGCGCCCCTGTCCACCCAGCAGTGAATGGGTACCAGGTATTAATCGGGGGTTGTGTCCCGTCTCCTGGGGTCTGTTCCCTTCTCCTATAATTCCTTCCCCTCCTGTCTCTCTCCGGCATTTGACCACAGATGTTACGCCAACTAAATGGAACTTTGTATTTGTTGTTGAATGCTGTGCAGCAACTAATAGCCTCTGCTTCGTGGAACTTTGTATTTGTTGTTGAATGCTGTGCAGCAACTAATAGCCTCTGCAAAATTTTGTGTTTGAATGTGATGCAACAACTAATAAAGCTCTGCAAAATTAAAGAAACATCAAAATTTTTCTGTATAAAGTTTATGAGTGCAGTCTATCACATTGTATTTTGGCAGCAGGGGGGTGGGGGTCAGGTCCGGTTAGGTTAGGTAGGATATAGAGAGGTTTGGTCACGTTAGGTTATATTAAATTTAACATGGCAGCAGCGACGGGCCAAATATGTGCCATGATATAACCCCCCCAGAATAGATGATACATAAACTGATCACAAATGCTTTGATACATATTATGAAATGGTTTGTGTGAGTGATGATTTTTCCTCATTTTTCTCGCTTAGAGGGACCATTAAGAAACATGATCCCCGCTGCTACTGGGTTTAATTTAGTATTCTTCCACCTTTATTTCCTATGTGTCGTTGTTGTCCTTTTCTGTCTCTGTCTTCCTCCCCCTCTTCTTCCTCCTCCTCCTCCTTGTGTTCTGCTTTCCAGTCTTCTAAGAGCCTGCCATTCTCTTCTTCCTCCTCCTCCTTGTGTTCTGCTTTCCAGTCTTCTAAGAACCTGCCATTCTCTTCTTCTTCCTCCTCCTCCTTGTGTTCTGCTTTCCAGTCTTCTAAGAGCCTGCCATTCTCTTCTTCTTCCTCCTCCTTGTGTTCTGCTTTCCAATCTTCTAAGAACCTGCCATTCTCTTCTTCCTCCTCCTCCTTGTGTTCTGCTTTCCAATCTTCTAAGAACTTGCCATTCTCTTCTTCCTCCTCCTCCTTGTGTTCTGCTTTCCAATCTTCTAAGAACCTGCCTTACATTTCCTCTTGTAGCGCCTCTCTCACTTCCCTCTCCATCATTCACTGCCCGCCTGCTGTCCTTCCTTCATTTCAGTCATAATACGCCAGGTATTCGTTATATGCGAGGGATACGTTCTGCAAAAAGCTCGCATAATGTGAATTCGCATATATTGAACCTATCAACCCATTAATTATAGGGGGTTATGTTCCACAACACATTTTTGAACCCTCCAACTATTTATTCCAGCACCGTTTCACAACAATAAAGCACTAAAGATTGCTTCCGGGGAGACACACCCAAAGTGTACGATTTAAGTTGATAATTAGCTACCTGAGGATTAACTTTAGGATCAGAGGGAGGAAAAGGTTAATTACAGGCGAGGAAAGTGCGGGAAAACATTTGCACCCGCCGCCCTCTAGGGTGACTCGGCCACCATACCTCACCAACCAGTCACACCAGCGCCACTACTCGCATAGTAGCGAATTTTTCTCGCATAAAACGAATACTTGGCACATTTAGGTTAGTCATCATCATTTGAACTCGCATTTATTCCACTGTTACCGTGTATTTCCTTTCCTCATGCCCTCATATTCTGCTCTCCATTTCCCTCTCCCTCCCTCTTCTGTGACATTTCAGTTTTACAAGTGTCAGATATGTACAAGACGTGGATTCAGTATGTTTTTTGGCCAGTAGGAGGCACTGTGATTAGTGTTTTTTACAAGAATAATAGTCTTCTTTTGTAGTGCAGAAACCACAGATGAACGGCCTCTCCCATCACGCTGGTCGTGTTCAATGAATGCAGCCGGTGATACCCTCTCCTTGTCCTGATTAATTTCTCCAGTGTTTTGATACATGCAGAGGACGTGTAGGAAAATAAACAAAGAAAATAAACTCCGGACATGACACTTTTCTTGGACAAAACATTTATAATATGAAAATACATTCATATTTTGTATGACAACGCCACCAAAACAACACTGCCTGTGTATAACTGCACCAGTAATTAACCGTGTAGCAGCGACGGGCCAAATTTGTGGCTTTTCCGTGTGGCAGTGACGGGCCAAATTTGTGCCATGATATAAACCCTCCAAAATAGATGATAAATAATCTGATCACAAATGCTTTGATATATATTATGGAATGGTTTGTGTGAGGGGTGATTTTTTCTCATTTTTCTCGCTTGGAGGGACCATTAAGAAACATGATCCCCGCTGCTACCGGGTTAGGCCCACTACCCTTGCTTGAGACACAAAAACAGTTCCTCCACCAAGTTTGTTCCTCTCGTTGTGTGACGATGGGTGTGTCAAGTGTTGGCTGCTTATGGTTATGACAGGTAACTCTCGATTTACGCGAATATTGTGTCCTTGAAGAGGTGGCGTAAATCAAAAACAATGTAAATCAAACGAGGTAGGTTCGTACCTTTATTGCCTACTGTATCACTCTGACTCCTCTCCCTCCTCGTGTTGTGTGGCAGCGTGGGTACCGTATTGTTGTTCAAATGGCGCGCGGGAAGAACTGAGCTCAGCTGTGTGGCCGCGGCACTGTGTGAGTCTAGGTGCGTGAGACATCTGGTGGCCACTCCATAAAATATCGCGTATGAGTGAAAAATACGTGTAAATTAAACATTTTATTTGAATTTTGGACACCCAAAATTGCCAGTGATTGCTAGCTACTTTAACTAAAACTTGGTCAGGGCCTGTTGAAGCGATGAGGACTCACACACTCTAAAATCTCTCACGTGATAAATCATGATGCACTGTGCCTATATTCTACAAGACATTGATCCCAAGTGTTTATGCTAACATTTTTCAGGTGCATTGGTGAGAAACACCCTACCATTCAGTTATTACAAGCTAAATACTCGCAACAAAGCTTACACCGTTCTTGCATCTTTCATACTCTCCTGCCGCATATATAGCTAGAACCATTTTTCCAATAGTTTCCACGAAGACTAATGTTTAATCTGGCAAGTACCGAACAGAATCTAGTTTCTAGAACTCATGGTAAAAGATATTTGACCCTAAAATACTATTGTTGTCCAGAATCCCGGACGGCAGCACTGCCGTCTCATCTGTCTCTAAGGCTGAACTCTTCGCTCAAACTTTCTGTAAGAACTCGACCTTGGATGATTCTGGGCATATTCCTCCTACTCATCCCCCCTCTGACTCCCTTATGCCTGTTATTAAGATTCTTCCTAATGATGTTTTCTATGCCCTCGCTGGCCTCAACTCTCAGAAGGCTTATGGACCTGATGGAGTGCCTCTTATTGTCCTTAAACACTGTGCTTCTGTGCTGACACCCTGCCTGGTCAAACTCTTTCGTCTCTGCCTATCAACATCTATCTTTCCTTCCTGCTGGAAGTATGCCTTTGTACAGCCTGTACCAAAAAAGGGTGACGGCTCCAATCCCTCAAACTACCGCCCAATAGCTTTACTTTCATGTAGGGTAGGCGGTGGCCGAACTGACCAACATTCGCCGCGATGGACAACGAGGTTCAATCCCCATCCCCACGCTACCACTCGGATCGATTTTCAGTCACCGCAAACTACCCACCGTGGTGGAAACTACCCACATGCTGTCCTGAAGACCACCCATCAACCCGGACTCTAGAGTGGCCGGCCGTCCCAAGAAAAGAACGACGAGGGGGCAGCATGAGCCAATGCAAGATGGCGCCACTATAAACACTCTCCTGCGCCAGAACGGGCTGGGCCGACCATCAGGCCCCACCTGGAAGAAGCCTTGGGCCGACCATCAGGCCCCACCGGGAAGATGCTTACCGGCACAATAGGCAACAACGTAAAAAAAAAAATAAATAAATAAAAAATCTAAAGCTTTTGAATCAATCCTTAACCGGAAGATTCAAAAGCACCTTTTCCACTTCTAATCTTCTATCTGATCGCCAGTATGGATTCCACAAGGGGCGTTCTACTGGCGATCTTCTTGCTCTCTTAACTGACTCTTGGTCATCCTCTCTTAGCAGTTTCGGTGAAACTTTCTCTGTTGCGCTAGACATATCGAAAGCTTTCGATAGAGTCTGGCACCAGTCTTTGCTTTCTAAACTGCCCTCTTTCGGATTCTATCCCTCTCTCTGTTCCTTTATCTCCAGTCTCCTTTCCGGCCGTTCTGTCTCTGCGGTGGTAGACGGTCACTGCTCTTCCCCTAAACCTATCAACAGTGGTGTTCCACAGGGCTCTGTCCTATCACCCACTCTCTTCCTGTCATTCATCAATGATCTTCTTTCCATAACAAACTGTCTTGTCCACTCGTACGCCGACGACTCCACTCTGCATTATTCAACATCTTTCAGTAGAAGACCATCACAACAGGAAGTACACGACTCCAGACTGGAGGCTGTAGAACGCTTAACCTCAGACCTTTCTATCATTTCCGATTGGGGCAGAAGGAACCTTGTGTCCTTCAATGCCTCAAAAACTCAATTTCTCCACCTATCAACTCGACACAATCTTCCAAACACCTATCCCCTATTCTTCGACAACACTCAGCTGTCACCTTCAACACTAAACATCCTCGGTCTATCTTTAACTAAAAATCTCAACTGGAAACTTCATATCTCCTCTCTTGCTAAATCAGCTTCCTCGAGGTTGGGCGTTCTGTATCGTCTCTGCCAGTTCTTCTCCCCCGCGCAGTTGCTATCCATATACAAGGGCCTTGTCCGCCCTCGTATGGAGTATGCATCTCACTTTTGGGGGGGCTCCACCCACACAGCTCTTCTGGACAGAGTGGAGGCTAAGGCTCTTCGTCTCATCAGCTCTCCTCCTCCTACTGATAGTCTTCTACCTCTTAAATTCTGCCGCGATGTTGCCTCTATTTCTATCTTCTATCAATATTTCCACGCTGACTGCTCTTCTGAACTTGCTAACTGCATGCTTCCCCCCCTCCCGCGGCCCCGCTGCACACGACTTTCTACTCATGCTCATCCCTATACTGTCCACACCCCTTATGCAAGAGTTAACCAGCATCTTCACTCTTTCATCCGTCATGCTGGTAAACTCTACAGCAATCTTCCTTCATCTGTATTTCCTCCTGCCTACGACTTGAACTCTTTCAAGAGGAGGGTATCAGGACACCTCTCCTTCCGAATCTGACCTTGCTTTCGGCCACCTCTTCTGATTCATTTTTTACGAGCAGCGATTAGCGGGCTTTTTTTTTATTATTGTTTTTTTGTGCCCTTGAGCTGCCTCCTTTGTTGTAAAAAAAAAAAATGTGGGGGGTTAATTTGTGTCGCGGAAGGAAATCTGTTAGACATATGGTGCTGTATGGCCGTGACATTTCAGTTAGCATTCTGCCCTTGGTGCGTGAGGTACATTTGTGTTTTTCCCATGCTTAACCCAGTAGCAGCGACGGGCCAAATTTGTGGCTTTACCGTGTACCAGCGATGGGCCAAATTTTTCACATGATATATAAACCCCCAAAAATAGATGATGCAAAAACTGATCACAAATGCGTTGATATCTATTATAAAATGGTTTGCGTGAGTAATGATTTTTTTCTCCTTTTTCTCGCTTAGAGGGGCCTTTAAGAAACATGATCCCCGCAGCTACTGGGTTAATTCCTGAACTGTTCCCAATTGGCTGGAATTCTGGATACGATAGTAATTATGACATATCAAGTATGACACAGGCAATAGGGCTTCCCAGGCAGGAACATTTCGGGGGACGTGTGAACTCCACGTGTGGCACAACTCAACACACTCAGCCAACACTGCCTGGCGCTGGTGCCTTCATTAGGGAAATGTAGCGTTTTTTTAAAGTTTCACTTTTTTTTGGAATGTTATTTTTGGGCAATATGTTAAGTTTATAGGTCATAGAATTATGAATGACCACTCCTCTGGACTCTTTTTAGGAGCAGTGAGTAGCGGCTTTTTTTTCATTATTGTTTCCTTTTTTTGCCCTTGAACTGTCTCCTTTGCTGTTAAAAAATAAAATAATAAATAAAATAAAGCATGGAGGCAAATTGCCAAGCAGTGTACACTTGCTCCGCATCATGAGTCATAACGTGTGTGAATATTACAGCCGTGTGGCATCATGTAAGAAACTACAGGGTCAAGAAATGGCAATGGCTGAGAGCTGTCGTCGGGGCTGAGCATTACACATGCAAGCAACGGCTCAGAGCCGTGGCTGTACAGGTTAATGAATCCCTCTTAAATTTGAGTACATTAACACCTAACAGTGAGTGGTGGAGGGTGTCGGTAAAGGCCAGTGTCCTGCAGTACTACAGGTGATGACGGTCACATATGAGGTGATTCACACACACAGTGATCATGCACGTCAACCCAGCCACCAGTGTTCAGTCCAGTACCGTGGTGTGCAGGTGTGTCGCTGAGGAGTCAGGGAGTGCACAAGTAGCTACGGCTTCTTACTGTGCAAATAAGTGGTCAGTATGAGTGAAAGGGGAAAAGTTGGGGTTCTGTAAGCACACTCCAATTAACCTACGTTATAATGAGTTGGCACAACAAAACTTTGCCTAGTGAACAGCTTCTCAGCAATATAATTGTTTGTTAAGGGGGCTTGTCTGTACCTTGATAGAACATGTGACCTAACACATCTCCCACACACCAGGAAGGACTACTGGCCATGAGTGTAGCGTTGAGGAAGACTTGCTGCCCCCTCGCCCTCAAGGCTGGCCTGCAGCCTGAGTGGCCAGGAGCAGCGGAGCAGACTGTCACTGGTGTGAGGACCAAGGCCTGATCAGAAGGACCACCACCACTGTGCTGCTGCCTTCTCCAGCCATAAAGGAAAGGGAAAGGTTGAGTGTCAGGACTGTAGGACAATTTGATAGGGGAGAGGAAGTTCATCAGACACAGCCTTGCACACACTGGTTCAGGAAACCATGAGAGCCAGGAGTGTGAGAAAAGCCTCCCTGGGAAGGGTGACTTTGACTAAGTCACTCACTCCTTCTGCTGAAAGAAATCATAATTGTGCAGTTTGTGGGGAAAGTTTCAGCAAGAAGGGTGAACTCAAGACACACAGCCTTTCACACACTGCTGAAAAAAATTATGAATGTGAAGTTTGTGGGAAAAGATTAAATCTGAAGAGTACCCTCAACAGACACATCCTTACACACACTGGTGAGAGAAATCATGAATGTGAAGTTTGTGGGAAAAGATTTAATCAGAAGAGTACCCTCAACACACACATCCTTACACACACTGGTGAGAGAAATCATGAATGTGAAGTTTGTGGGAAAAGATTTAATCGGAAGAGTTACCTCAACATACACATCCTTACACACACTGGTGAGAGAAATCATGAATGTGAAGTTTGTGGGAAAAGATTTAATCAGAAGAGTCACCTCAACACACACATCCTTACACACACTGGTGAGAGAAATCATGAATGTGAAGTTTGTGGGAAAAGATTTAATCAGAAGAGTTACCTCAACACACACATCCTTACACACACTAGTGAGAGAAATCATGAATGTGAAGTTTGTGGGAAAAGATTTAATCGGAAGAGTTACCTGAACACACACATCCTTACACACACTGGTGAGAGAAATCATGAATGTGAAGTCTGTGGGAAAAAATTCTGTTTAAAGTCATACCTGAAGAGACATAGCATAAGACACACTGGTCACAAAGGGTTCAAATGTGATGGTTGTGGAAAGCGTTTCATGACCAGAGGTGAGATTACCAGACATGTGAAGATTCACCTCTGAGGTGTTGTGTTGTGCTGCTGTATGTGGGAGAGAGTAGGCAGTGCAGGGCAGCATTGACTAGCATGAAGGACAGAAAATATAACCCAGATGGGCAATTAAGGCATTTTGTGTGTGTGTGTGTGTGTGTGTGTGTGTATTTACCTATTTGTATTCACATGTTTGTAGTTTACCGGGCCCGGTCTAAGCTCTAATAGTCCCGTCTCCATATCTACATTCCTTTGCCTTTCCATCATTTGTTGGGCACTGTACGCCTCCACCACCTCTTCCCGCAAGCTGTTCCATGTATTTATGAGATAGCCTGCCCCCCTTGTATGTCAGTAAATGTGATGAATGAGATAACCTACACCCCTTGTATGTCAGTAAATGTGATAAATGAGATAACCTACACCCCTTGTATGTCAGTAAATGTGATCAATGAGATAACCTACACCCCTTGTATGTCAGTAAATGTGATAAATGAGATAACCTACACCCCTTGTATGTCAGTAAATGTGATAAATGAGATAACCTACACCCCTTGTATGTCAGTAAATGTGATCAATGAGGTAACTTGCACCCCTTGTATGTCAGTAAATGTGATAAATGAGATAACCTACACCCCTTGTATGTCAGTAAATGTGATAAATGAGATAACCTACACCCCTTGTATGTCAGTAAATGTGATAAATGAGATAACCTACACCCCTTGTATGTCAGTAAATGTGATCAATGAGATAACCTACACCCCTTGTATGTCAGTAAATGTGATAAATGAGATAACCTACACCCCTTGTATGTCAGTAAATGTGATCAATGAGGTAACTTGCACCCCTTGTATGTCAGTAAATGTGATAAATGAGATAACCTACACTCCTTGTATGTCAGTAAATGTGATAAATGAGGTACCCTACACCCTTGTATATCAGTAAATGTGATAAATGAGATAACCTACACCCCTTGTATGTCGGTAAATATACTCCCATGTCCTTCTCTGCCTCTGTGGTGGATGGTGGAGTGTTTCCCATGTGGTATTGGTGTGCTGGATATCCCCTCCCAAGGTGCAGGACTTTGCATTTCTCTTCATTGAATTGTAGCAGACACTTTTTGTTCCATTCCTGTAGCTTAGTGAGTTCTGACTGCAGGAAATCCATAGTCAAGGTGTTAATTGACTCTCTAAGTGAGAAAAATGAGAAAAAATCACCCCTCACACAAATGATTTCATAATATATATCAAAGCATTTGTGATCAGATTATGTATCATCTATTTTGGGGGGTTTATATCATGGCACAAATTTGGCCCGTCGCTGCTACACGGTAAAGCCACAAATTTGGCCCGTCACTGCTACTGGGTTAATCAAGGCCAGCCCTTCCTATGTGCTCACTACAATCATTGCGCAGGGCCTCTCATCACTGGGGGGCCTAAGGATGTGCATAAAAGAAAAGAGAAAGAAAATCAGGACGGTGCTTTCATTATTCCCCCACGATAAAAAGCTCTATAAACAGCATTAAACAAATTTAAGAAAAAAAAAATATTTATTTATTTTACATTGCTTAGGACAGGGATCTAATTTGTAGAGCGAGTACATAGGAAAAAAAAAGTTAACATAAGGCTAAATATGTTTTCATAGGAGATGTCTAAGTGGGGACATGATAGAGCTATATAAAATGTTTTCAGATTGCGATAACTTAGATGTGGATACTTTCTTTACACTAGAGGAGGGCAACTATAGATGGCCTGAGTCCCGCAGCAAAGTGTGCCAGATGTGTGACAGGGGTGTGGACGAGACATGTTGTGCTGGAATGTAAGAAGTATGACAGGGAGAGAACGAAGATGATGCAGGTGTTTCTGAGTGAGATGGGGCGTGGAGTGAACGGTAAGGGTGTGGACGAGACATGTGGTGCTGGAATGTAAGAAGTATGACAGGGAGAGAACGGAGATGATGCAGGTGTTTCTGAGTGAGATGGGGCGTGGAGTGAACGGTAAGGGAGTGGGCGAGACATGTGGTGCTGGAATGTAAGAAGTATGACAGGGAGAGAACGAAGATGATGCAGGTGTTTCTGAGTGAGATGGGACATGGAGTGAATGGGAGGACGGTAAGGGAGTGGATGGTGCTGTTCAGTGGAGAGACGAGTGGACGAGTGATTAAGGCAGTGAAAGAGTTCCTGGAGAGCATGTGGCGTGCAAGAGGTCCAGTCCAGTCCAGTCCATTAGTAGGCGTGGGATTGCCTTTGTAATGGCTCCCTCCAGGGGCGGATACAGAAGGGGGCCCAGGGGGCCCAGGCCCCCCAAAAATGTCGAGTGTATGCGGATAGTGGGTACATAACTGACTCGCCTATAATGTGCTGCAACTATAATACGGAATGTGTCGTCGGCTGTAGGCATATGCAGGCGCGTATACGGGGGTGGGGAGCCAGATGGCCCGGGACCCCCGAAAAAAAATATTAGGATAACTAAAATATTTGAAATACCCATAACCTGTCAAGTCTTACGTTTTTTGTGTGTCTTACGTAATTTCTGTGATTTTCAAGTCATACGGCGTAAGTTGAAAATCTTACGTTTTTTCTCCGCTTGCGATGTTTTTTTAATATGTTTGTTTTAAACAATTTGAAATATATCGTACGCGCCATATTTAAATTCATGTGAGCGTGCTGAGTAACGGCTGGTATGATTCGGACACTTTTTAGAAAAATATTTTTAGAAAAAGAAGTTTAAGAAGTAGTGTAATTTTGTTGATCTCAAAATGTTCCTCTATCATTGGGCTCTTTAGGTTGCTAATATGACACTCGTAGCTATTTCCAGATTTCAGATGTAGGTGATGAAAGACAAGTTTCTAAATCGTCCGAACCATCCCCACCCGTGGTGATGGTTCGGCCAGGGAGGTGGGATGGTACGGACACTCATAATACTCGCCATAATATTAATATAACTTAAGTTTGATTGGCTAATAAACAAGATTATATATACTACAAGACATTTTTTTAAGGACAAAAGTATCCTCTCAATACTTAGAGGGGAAAAAATAAAAGGAGAACTACAAGAAATATCTCAAAAATTTTGGTATTATGTCTTCCTTCTCTTCTCACAAGTCGAGTCGAGATGAAGCAGACGGCCGCCAGTTTTCCCTCCTCACAGCTGCTGTCCACTTCCTCCGCTCTTCTGGATTCGCTGGAAATCTATAAAATGACACAGCATCTCTCCCGTGTCAGTTAGAACATCCAACCGCACAGCATACGTATCCCATGACGAACACAGAGCACATGTTTACCCGCCACCAAGGTTTGCTTTGATAAGTGACTACCACCATTGACCACCAAGATGGCCGTGCAGGCCCGCGCTACCCCCGCACCCCCACTGATGACGTCAGCTGCAAAACTTCTATAGCTTCCTTGGGCTTTACTATGCGGAGGTGGACTGGATGCTCATGCAGGCAAGATTTAGATTTTTTCGGTGTCTGATGTAATTTTTCACTCTTCTGCTGGGCCAGGGCACAACGGGCACGTGCCCAGGGCTCCGCGCTATTATGGGGCCCGCACTCATCTAACAATCTATATACTCGTACAGGGCCGTAGTACACCGTACCCAGGGGGGGGTGGAGGGGCCGGGGGTGTCGGACGACCCCCCCCAATCTGCATAAATGTCCACTTTCTGAGAGTCAAATGGAAAACTGGTACCTTTCTGTTGCATTTCTGGAAAACTCAGGATTTTCTTTATTTATTTTCAGTAGTTAAGTTACTGAATCGTATATTGAATATTATAGAGCAAGATTTAGGACCAGTTGTACAGTCCAATACAGCAAGTTTGTAAGCTCCCCAACCAAACACAAAATACTATGAACATTCGTTGTATAATGTTTGGCGTTGATATAAAATGAAGGAAACTAGAAAACCATAAAGGAAATATCTTTAGTGTCTAGTATTGTATTGTGGTGAATATAGTTTGGTTTTGGCGTTTACAATAACTCTGTGTTGGACTGTTGAACTGGACCTTAAAGGCCTAGGAAAAAATCGGCACTTCGAAGAGGAAATAAGGGAAGACTTCCTTGCCTTTGTGCACGCCCAAGACCTCACCGGTAAATGATTAGCCTGGCTCCTTTTGCGCACAGTTGCCATGACGGGAAAATTCAAAGGGTGTGCCGCAGTATTCATGAAGAAGTACACCCTGGCCAAGCCAATCCACTGCTTTAACCACCGGCAGAATCTAGTACGTACTGACGAAGGCGTGTGACGTCAAGGAAGTGAAGATCGCTCTTCAAACACTGACCGAGGTGTACAACTTCATTCATTCTTCGAATATGCGCTCTCTCCGCATCACAGAGGTTGTCAAGCTTACCTCGGCCAAGCGCGAAAAGGTTCCCCTGTGCCCCACCAGGTGGATTGAGAGGCATGACGCAGTGCTGGTTTTCGTTTAATTTCTGCCTGTCATCGCTGGTTTTCTCGAAGAAGAACTTGACGCCACCGCTAGGCTCCTCACCACCATACGTGTTTCCCGCTTTCTCGTTGGACTGGTTGTAGTGGAGTGTATATTGGCGCATACTCTCGATCGGAGCCGAATTCTTCAGAGAAAAGATGACGACCTGGTGTCAGCCTATGCCACGATTCGTGGCATCGATACCACTTTTGCCAAGTTCAGGGCAGATGCGGAGAATCATTTCCTGACTAGCCCGCCTCACACAGAAGGCCGTCGGTGGGGTGTTCGTCTCCCAAGCTTCTGGCTTGCTGCAGTGGTGCTTGTCTCCTCTCTTCTCTCCAGCTTCTGGTGCTCTTCCTCCTCCTCCTCGCTTACTCATCAGCTTCTCCCCTCCATCACGTGATCTTTTAACCCCGCATTACTGACTCTCTCTCCCTTCCGGAACATTCTTTTACAATCAAACCCCTACCTATCTAACTAACTAGTTATTGGTTTCTTGGAGGGGTTCGAGGCTTTGAGATGAGGGATTTCAGTAACTCGTTCATATATTCGCTCATTCGCTTGCCGTGTTATCTTCTCATAACCTTTTACGCACTTACATTCCTCAGCTACCCATTCACTCTTTCACTCATTCACTCTCACTCATTCACGCTCCCACTCGCTCACACTTTGTCACTCACCGCCTTACTCACATCCTCGTTCACTCACATTCGGACCGTTACACTAGCATGCTGTTCCACGGTGTGGGATCCTTACACACACACACACACAAACATTTATAAGTTAGCACTAATCAACACCAAGGTGGCTCGGTTCATTATAAACAATGAACTTGAACACCAGGCATCATAACACAGATCAAACAACAGATTAATATGTAACCTCTTCACATGTGCAGACAAGCACACACTTAAAATTCTGTACAAGATCACATACACTTACATTGACATTGACCCACACACATACTTACAGGACGCAAACAGTCAGCGTACTCGTAACACACTCAGCCAAAAATACCAAACATATCACACAAACACTGACACATGTACGGACTCATACTTTCCACGCACCACACGTGACTGGAACAGCCTCCCCCTACAGACTTTAGACTGTGGTACAATAGACTCATTCAGAAAACAAATACACACTCACTTGTCACAACACACCAAGACTAACTAGTAGTACACCTATTCATTTCCCTTCCCTACACACTCGGCACCCCAGTTCCCCCAGCAGCCAACACAAATATCCGTGTTATGCACCTGTACTGGTGCCCTGTGCATTACTTGTCAAGATCAAGACAACACACAGCTTATCAAATGCCTCCAACCTTACCTAATGATAACACTGCTGAACTATAACTCTCTCATTCACTCAGCACAAATAGGGTCATGAAAACCAAGATCAATTCTATCCTCCAGCATAAGAAAATAAATCAAAACAACTATACAAATGCATTTATTTAACTAATAAAAACATTGAGCACAATTAACAACAGGTACAATTTTTTTTTTCTTATTACACAGATTAATCAAGAAAGAAACTGAATTTCAAGACATTACTGGGTTCCCAGGTGTGATTGGGGACACTCATGGAACACGTTGACACAAAATAAAAAATACACGAAACTATTAATAATGATTATCATAACTGGGTACATGTTAACTTTACAGTTTTGACTCACTCTAAGATCAGAAGAAACTAATAATGACACCTACAGAGTTTGTGACTTGAGCAAGTTGATAAATCCTGCCAGGAGGTACTCAGGATGAAAGGGGGCCCTGCATGGAGACTTGTCCGGAGGGACCCTCGGACTTGGTGTTGTAGGGTGGGTGAGGCGACACACACCCCAGCATATGCCACCTTTGATAGATGACTGTATATTGATAATCCAAATTGGATACTTTCTACAACAATTGGAATACTATTCATGCCTTCAAATTATACCTCGGCAACAAAAATATGATGGAATATAATTTTAAACAAAACTCGTCATTTAGGAAACAACCTATTTGGACCTAAAGCCGCATTATTACTTATCTTGTACTTATCTTGAACCCGCGACCAGCGTGACGGAAGAGCCACGGTAAATCTTAAGAATTACCACTCCACCCCCTCCACCACCC